>NC_069506.1:112487840-112787840 GCF_027579735.1 Bombina bombina
TTATCTGGTTGTAAATAGAGGAGAGTAAAGAGATTAGCTGGGCCCTCCAGTGGCGGATCTCCAGGGTCCAGTGGCTGCAAATGGTTGATGCAACATTTGGGACCCTGGACGTTCCGTCACTTTTAAAATGTAAAAAAAAATAAAAAAAAAATTCTTTTAAATCACTTCTTTTGACCTGGGGGGCACAGCATTCCATTGGGGGGGGGGCATTCCATTGGGGGGGGGCATTGCCCCCCAATGCCCCCCCTTAGAGCCGACCCTGCTTTGTGGAGGCTTGGCTGGGAGACGTGCAAGACCCTTGGTTTCTGAAGGTCATTGCTCAGGGTTACACTATAGGTTTCAAATATTATCCACCCAGGGGCAGATTCCTCTTATCAAACCTGTCTTCAAGACCAGAAAAACAAGATGCTTTTCTAGGGTGCATGAGGGATCTCTCCTCCCTAGGAGTGATTGTGCCATTACCTCTAGCAGAGAGAGGTCTGGGATACTACTCAAACCTTTTTGTGGTCCTAAAGAAGGAGGGTACGTTTTGCCCGATTCTAGACCTAAAGTGCTTAAACAAGTTTCTATTGGTGCCATCGTTCAAGATGGAGTCGATAAGGTCTATTCTGCCCTTAGTTCAAGAGGGACAGTTCATGACTACGATCGACTTGAAGGATGCTTACCTTCATGTGCCAATACACAAGGATCACTTCAAGTTCTTAAGATTCGCCTTTCTGGACCAGCACTTCCAGTTTGTAGCTCTTCCTTTTGGTCTGGCTACTGCACCAAGTCTTTACGAAGGTTCTGGGGGCTCTGCTCGCGGTGGCGAGATCCAGAGTTATTGCAGTAGCTGTAATGCTTGTGGGATACTCCACTATCAGACCGAACTCGACCAGTAATCTTCTTATCCCGGCGTCGAGCCGGAATGATAGGGAATATCCCAGAGCACAGAAAGTTTGTAAGATGAGGTAAGCGGCAACAGGCAGGGAATCAGAGAAAGGCAGGGAGGGTTTGGCAAAGGTAAAACAGGCAACAGGCAGGGAATCAGAGAAAGGCAGGCAGGGTTTGGCAACAGAGAGGAAATTCAGGACAATAGGGGTTAAGCAAGCAGAGGTCAGACAGGCAGAGTTCAGCAGCGGTATATCAATCCAGCAATTTAGGGGTTAACAAGTAGAGCAGACAGACAAGCAGAGTTAAGCAGCGGTATATCAATCCAGCAATTTATGGGTTAACAGGCAGAGTAGTCAGGCAAGCGGAGTTCAGCAACAATAAGGCAGAGTACAAACGATCTATCACACCCAGGAGCACACAAAGTAACACCTGGGGGGCACAGCATTCCATTGGGGGGGGGCATTCCATGGGGGGGGGGCATTGCCCCCCAATGCCCCCCCTTAGAGCCGACCCTGCTTTGTGGAGGCTTGGCTGGGAGACGTGCAAGACCCTTGGTTTCTGAAGGTCATTGCTCAGGGTTACACTATAGGTTTCAAATATTATCCACCCAGGGGCAGATTCCTCTTATCAAACCTGTCTTCAAGACCAGAAAAACGAGATGCTTTTCTAGGGTGCATGAGGGATCTCTCCTCCCTAGGAGTGATTGTGCCATTACCTCTAGCAGAGAGAGGTCTGGGATACTACTCAAACCTTTTTGTGGTCCTAAAGAAGGAGGGTACGTTTTGCCCGATTCTAGACCTAAAGTGCTTAAACAAGTTTCTATTGGTGCCATCGTTCAAGATGGAGTCGATAAGGTCTATTCTGCCCTTAGTTCAAGAGGGACAGTTCATGACTACGATCGACTTGAAGGATGCTTACCTTCATGTGCCAATACACAAGGATCACTTCAAGTTCTTAAGATTCGCCTTTCTGGACCAGCACTTCCAGTTTGTAGCTCTTCCTTTTGGTCTGGCTACTGCACCAAGTCTTTACGAAGGTTCTGGGGGCTCTGCTCGCGGTGGCGAGATCCAGAGTTATTGCAGTAGCTGTAATGCTTGTGGGATACTCCACTATCAGACCGAACTCGACCAGTAATCTTCTTATCCCGGCGTCGAGCCGGAATGATAGGGAATATCCCAGAGCACAGAAAGTTTGTAAGATGAGGTAAGCGGCAACAGGCAGGGAATCAGAGAAAGGCAGGGAGGGTTTGGCAAAGGTAAAACAGGCAACAGGCAGGGAATCAGAGAAAGGCAGGCAGGGTTTGGCAACAGAGAGGAAATTCAGGACAATAGGGGTTAAGCAAGCAGAGGTCAGACAGGCAGAGTTCAGCAGCGGTATATCAATCCAGCAATTTAGGGGTTAACAAGTAGAGCAGACAGACAAGCAGAGTTAAGCAGCGGTATATCAATCCAGCAATTTATGGGTTAACAGGCAGAGTAGTCAGGCAAGCGGAGTTCAGCAACAATAAGGCAGAGTACAAACGATCTATCACACCCAGGAGCACACAAAGTAACACCTGGGGGGCACAGCATTCCATTGGGGGGGGGCATTACATGGGGGGGGCATTGCCCCCCAATGCCCCCCCTTAGAGCCGACCCTGCTTTGTGGAGGCTTGGCTGGGAGACGTGCAAGACCCTTGGTTTCTGAAGGTCATTGCTCAGGGTTACACTATAGGTTTCAAATATTATCCACCCAGGGGCAGATTCCTCTTATCAAACCTGTCTTCAAGACCAGAAAAACGAGATGCTTTTCTAGGGTGCATGAGGGATCTCTCCTCCCTAGGAGTGATTGTGCCATTACCTCTAGCAGAGAGAGGTCTGGGATACTACTCAAACCTTTTTGTGGTCCTAAAGAAGGAGGGTACGTTTTGCCCGATTCTAGACCTAAAGTGCTTAAACAAGTTTCTGTTGGTGCCATCGTTCAAGATGGAGTCGATAAGGTCTATTCTGCCCTTAGTTCAAGAGGGACAGTTCATGACTACGATCGACTTGAAGGATGCTTACCTTCATGTGCCAATACACAAGGATCACTTCAAGTTCTTAAGATTCGCCTTTCTGGACCAGCACTTCCAGTTTGTAGCTCTTCCTTTTGGTCTGGCTACTGCACCAAGTCTTTACGAAGGTTCTGGGGGCTCTGCTCGCGGTGGCGAGATCCAGAGTTATTGCAGTAGCTGTAATGCTTGTGGGATACTCCACTATCAGACCGAACTCGACCAGTAATCTTCTTATCCCGGCGTCGAGCCGGAATGATAGGGAATATCCCAGAGCACAGAAAGTTTGTAAGATGAGGTAAGCGGCAACAGGCAGGGAATCAGAGAAAGGCAGGGAGGGTTTGGCAAAGGTAAAACAGGCAACAGGCAGGGAATCAGAGAAAGGCAGGCAGGGTTTGGCAACAGAGAGGAAATTCAGGACAATAGGGGTTAAGCAAGCAGAGGTCAGACAGGCAGAGTTCAGCAGCGGTATATCAATCCAGCAATTTAGGGGTTAACAGGTAGAGCAGTCAGACAAGCAGAGTTAAGCAGCGGTATATCAATCCAGCAATTTATGGGTTAACAGGCAGAGTAGTCAGGCAAGCGGAGTTCAGCAACAATAAGGCAGAGTACAAACGATCTATCACACCCAGGAGCACACAAAGTAACACCTATACTTGGGCAGTGATAGATCAATTTGAAAAGACTTACATAGGCGCTGGATTTGCGCCACAGGCGTCAGGACCGGCATCAGAGAGAAAGGAGCGTGCGGCGATGACTTCAGCGCTGTGCGCATCCGGGCCCGACACAGCCCCTGGCAACGAGCAGGGCAGGAGATGCTGCGCCCCTAGCAATGGCTAGAGTGGCGCGGCGTGACATTAGCGCCTTATTTGGACGACATCCTAGTCCAGGCTCTGTCCTGTCGGCTGGCAGAAGACCATTCGAGAGCTCTTCTACTTCTTCTTCAATCTCATGGATGGAAGATAAACTTAGGAAAGAGTTCTCTAGTTCCCAGTACCAGAGTGGAATTCCTGGGCATGATAATAGATTCCATATCCATGAAGATATTTCTTACAGACCAGAGACATTGCAAAATTACTTCCAATTGTCTTGCCCTCCAGACCTCCTTAAGGCCATCTGTGGCCCGGTGTATGGAGGTGATTGGGCTCATGGTGTTCAGCATAGATATCATTCCATTCGCCAGGTTCCATCTCAGACCTCTTCAGCTGCGCATGCTGAGGCAATGGAACAGCGATCACTCTGATCTATCCCAACAGATTTCTCTGGACAACCGGTTGAGAGAATCGCTCTCTTGGTGGCTCTGTCCATATTGCCTGTCCTAGGGCACATCCTTCTTGAGACCATCCTGAGAGATTGTGACTACGGACGCCAGTCTATCAGGATGGGGAGCTGTTTGGGGTGCCAGGAAGGCACAGGGCCAGTAGACTCGAGAGGAATCTCTTCTCCCGATCAACACTCTGGAACTTCGAGCGATCTTCAACGCTCTGAAGGCTTGGATTCTTCTGGGTTCATCCCAGTTTATCAGATTTCAAATAGACAACATTAACTCAGTGGCTTACATCAACCATCAGGGGGGAACGAGAAGCTCCCTAGAAATGAGGGAAGTATCTGGACTGGGCAGAGGCCCACAACTGCTCGCTATCAGCGATCCACATTCTGGGTGTGGACATCTGGGAGGCGGACTTTCTCAGCAGACAATCGTTTCATCGGGGGAAATGGTCTCTCCATCCCGAGGTGTTTGCAGAGATGTGTAACAGATGGGGGATGCCGGAGATAGATCTCATGGCGTCCAGACTCAATACCAAGCTACCCAGATACGGGTCGCGGTCCAGGGATCTCGAGGCAGAGCTGATAATGCCTTAGCAGTGCCCTGGGGGTTCAACCAAGTTTACATTTTTCCACCGTTACCACTTCTTCCTCGGGGAGTGGCACGCATTAAACAGGAGCAAGCCTAGACTATTCTAATTGCTCCATCATGGCCGAAAAGGATGTGGTTTGCAGACCTGGTGGGGATGTCATCATCTCCTCCATGGAGGTTACCTTGTTGCAGAGATCTGCTGGAACAGGGTCTCTTTGTTCATCAAAATCTAGAGTCTCTGAGTCTGATTGCGTGGAGATTGAACGCTTAGTCCTAGCCAAGAGAGGGTTTTCTGAGAAAGTGATTGATACTTTCATTCAAGCTTGAAAGCCGGTAACCCGTTGCATCTATCATAAGGTGTGGAGGACCTACTTATTCTGGCATGAAGAGCGTGGATTCCCATGGAATAAGGTCAAGGTGTCCAGGATTATTTTCTTTTTTCCAAGATGGTTTGGAGAAGGGACTTGCCGCTAGTTCTTTAAAGGGACAGATCTCGGCTCTTTCTGTGTTATTGCACAAGAGGCTTGCGGAGCTTCCTGATATTCAGTCTTTTGTTCAGGCTCTGTCTACAATCAGGCCTGTGTGTAGACATTCCGTTCCTCCTTGGAGTTTAAATATGGTTCTTAAGGTTCTGCAGAGGGCTCCGTTTGAGCCCATGCATTCAGTGTACATTAAATTACTGTCTTAGAATGTTCTTTTTCTACTGGCTATTGCCTCAGCACGCAGAGTCTCTGAGATGGCGGCCTTACAATGTGAGCCCCCTTACCTAGTTTCTATCTTCAGGCCACAAAGAATTTTAGACAGACTTCGGCATTGTTCGTTGTCTATTCTGGGGAGGGCAGAAGGCTTCTTCCACTTTCCTATCTTTTTGGCTAAGGAGCATTTTCCACTTAGCATATGAAACAGAAGGACATAAGCCTCCTCAGAGGATTACCGCTCATTCAACTAAAGCTGTGGCTTCTTCTTGGGCCTTCAAGAATGAGGCCTCTATGGAGCAGATTTGTAGGGCGGCTACTTGGTCCTCCTTACATACTTTTTCAAAGTTTTATAAAATTTATGTTTTTGCTTCGGCTGAAGCAGCTTTTGGGAGAAAGGTTTTGCAGGCTGTGGTGCCCTCAGAATAGGGTCCGCCTCTCTTTTACCCTCCCGTTTTCATTCAGTGCCCTCTAGAGCTTGGGTATATGTTTCCCACAAGTAAGGAATGAAGCCGTGGACTCTCCTCATAATAGGATGGAAAACATAAATTATGCTTACCTGATAATTTCCTTTCCATCTGTATGAGGAGAGTCCACGGCCCCCGCACGTTTTCTCTGTTGTGCGGCCCAAAATGTTCTTCTGGCACCATTTATACCCTGATATTTCTCCTACTGTTCCTCGTTCCCTCGGCAGAATGACTGGGGGATGAGGGGAGTGGGGAAGGTATTTAAGCATTTGGCTGGGGTGTCTTTGCCTCCTCCTGGTGGCCAGGTTCTGTATTCCCACAAGTAAGGAATGAAGCCATGGACTCTCCTCATACAGATGGAAAGGAAATTATCAGGTTAGCATAATTTATGTTTTTTAACTTTCTGCTCAAGGTTCACAAGTCATTTGAGAATGTGGTTGGTCGCCCTATTATCAGTGGGATTGGTTCAACATTTGAACATCTCTCCCAGTGGTTAGATGGGATTTTACAACCCCTGGTGAAAGATCTCCAGAGCTATTTGAGAGATACGAAACAGCTTTTGATGGAAATGAAGACTGTTACATGGAAAGCTAATTTTAGCTGGTTAACAATTGATGTCACAGCTTTATATTCATCAATTCCTCATAATATGGGCCTAAAGGCATTACATTTTTTTTCTTGGAGAGGAGTCACCTGTTTAGTCAGGACTTCTGTAAATATGTCCTGCGAGTAGCAGAATTTCTCTTAACCCATAACTTTTTTGTGTTTGAGGATGAGTTTTACCTCCAAAAGGTGTGGCACAGCAATGGAGGCAAATATTGCCCCCTCCTATGCAAACTTGTTTATGGGTTGGTGGGAGCTGTCTCACATCTTTGGAAGTAATGACCCCTTAAGGGAACATATAAGATATTATCGTAGATATATCAACAATCTGCTTCTGATCTGGGATGGGACCCAGGATGAAGCTAAGGAGTTTGTAAAGCATCTGAACACAAATGAAGTAGGAATAAAATTTAAATTTTTAATTTGCGAGACAAACAAATAAATTACCTAGATGTGACCCTGAGAGGAAACCCAGAGAATGAAGGGTTAGAGTTAGAGGTATATAGGAAACTCATACCAGGGAACACCTTGTTACATGTGCATAGTGGACACCCCAAAAGGGTTTTTGACTCAGTCCTAAAAGGGCAATTTATAAGACTAAAAAGAAATTACACTAAGGTAGAAAGCTATGAGATGCATGCTAAAGATTTGAGCAATAGATTCCTAGAGAGAAGATACAGCAAGGCAGACATAAATAGGACCAGATTGGAAGTTGACAAAAAGAGCAGAGAAGAGTATCCGACAGGGAGAATGAAAAATAGAGACACCTTTGAGGGAGTTTCTTTTATAACCCAATACAGCAATTAGTATAACCAAATATGCAACATTATAAGGAAACATCTTCAAATGTTGAAAGCTGATAATGGGTTGATAGATACTCTCTCAAAGGGGTGTCAATATGCCTTTAGAAAAGGCAGGTCTATAGGGAATATAGTTGCCCCCACACAGCATAGAACTAAAAAAGAAAGCAAAGGTTCATGGTTACAGCATAAAGGGTTATATAAGTGTAGCTATCTCTATTGTAAAGCCTGTGAATATGCAAAGACAGGAGATGGCTTTAGAAGCTCTGCAACAGGGGAACATTTTCAACATCACAAGTGTTACAGTTGTAGAGGTATTTATGCCATTTATCTTATTACTTGTGAAGAATGTAATTTACAGTATGTAGGGCTCACAACTAGGGAAGTCAGACACAGGATCAGAGAGCACCTACCGAATATAAAGATGGGTAAATTAACAACTCCCTTAGTACAGCACTTTAAACATAAACATAATAAGGAGAGCAACACATTTCAATGGACAATCATTGAGACAATTGTAACTAAGAGTAGAGGTGGGGACAAAGATTCCATGCTAGGTAAATGTGAGGTCTTTTGTATCCACCGTTTAAAAACCAGAACCCCATCTTGGATAAATTTCAAATATGACGTAATAAAGTTTTGGCAATAGGCTCTATTCCTATCTGTTTTTGTTTTACTGTAGTTTAGACAAGTTGAGTGAAATCTAAACTAACAAGAAAAAGATAATATTTGGGATCCTGAGTGACATATATATTAATACATATGGAGTAATAGAAAGACTATGTGTACATTATTCTATCAGATAACTTTACCAGATAACCAGAGAGGGAATGGTTCAATTGATATATGTATGCAGGGTCGGCTCTAAGGGGGGCATTGGGGGGCAATGCCCCCCCAAATGGAATGCTGTGCCCCCCAGGTCAAAAGAAGTGATTTTTTTTTACATTTTAAAAGTGACGGAACGTCCAGGGTCCCAAATGTCGCATCAACCATTTGCAGCCACTGGACCCTGGAGATCCGCCACTGGAGGGCCCAGCTAATCTCTTTACTCTCCTCTATTTACAACCAGATAACAAATAAAGTTGCATTTCCCTGCTGGTGCTCTCACAGTTAACCTAGGGCTTGCAATGCCCCTCCTCCTGCTAGCCCACTTACTACAGAGCTGAAGTGAGATGATGACATCATCAGACCTCTGCAGGAAGTGCTGGGAGAAGCTAACAGTGAGAGGGAAGACAGAAGTAATTTTGTGAAAACACAGCTGTATAACCAATGTGTGTGTGATGAGTAGTATCCCTTCCCTATTGTGCTTTATATCCTGTCAGCCACAGATAAAGAAGCAAATTGGCAATTCCTTGGTTTCCCCACTGCAGGTCACACAAAACAAGGGTGCATTGTGCCTGCTTTATCTGCAGTGATCAGTGTAAAATGTGTATCAGATTAAAGGTGCTCAAATACACACACTTCAAATGTAGCTGTGGGACAATAAGTGAAATAGCCTTATGTTTATTATTTACATGTTTCAAAACATCTCCTATTTGTCCCCAAATTTGTTTTATTATATATATATATATATATATATATATATATATATATATATATATATATATATATATATATATATATATATATATATATATATTATATACACACATACATACATATTGTTTGTGTATATATATATATATATATATATATGTGTGTGTGTGTGTGTATACATATATACTGTGTGTGTGTGTGTGTGTGTATATGTATGTGTGTGTGTATATGTATGTGTGTGTATATATATATATATATATATATATATATAATTTGTGTGTATATACATACTGTATATACTGTGTGTGTGCTGGTAAATATCATTAATAATATCTGTACAAGTAATGTACTGCTTGGCACTCAAACTTATTTTCACGTAAAAGCTTATTTGATCATCAGTAGGGTCATTGGTAGAGCTACACATGCAAACAGTGTCCACTGGCTGTGTCATATGTGGGAGACATTCCTGAGATATGACAAATGTAACCCCTGCACTGCCATAAATCTGGTAAATGTAACTGCTGCGGCACTGCCAGACATCTAATAAATGTAACCCCTATACTCCTTGAGATATGACACATGTAACCGCTGCACTTCCAGAAATATAAACAAATCTAACTCCTGCACAGCCAGAGATCTGATAAATGTAACCCCTGGACTGCCACAGTAGGTCTGCTCTTATTTTGACTCTCATACATGCTTTTTAAATGCGTGCCCCCTCGTGAAAAAAAATGCCCCCCCATTTCATTCGTTCTGGAGCCAACCCTGTATGTATGTTAATAAGAAGATGATGCAGAGAGCCCGTAAGACAATATATGCAAGGTTTGCATATATATATATATATATATTTCTCTCTCTCTCTCTATATATATATATATATATATAGATATACACACTTCACTAGTTTATATATTTCATATATTAATATGCGATATTCCCACAACCTTCTGGTTTTTACTATTAGAACTATTCTTTAAGAGCGAAGAAGTTGTTGTTTTTAAGATCACATTAAACTCAGAATATGTTATATCTAGATACAGATGAGTCTAGGATATCAAGAGAGAAATCATGTAATGATGTAATGTAAACCATGAATAAGAGCAAGTTTTCTCTGTGAAAAAATCACAAAAAGACAAAGGCGCCTCCTGGTGTAATACAGTTGGTGAAAGAGATTTGATAGGTAATCAAAAAGGTACTCACAAGTGGAGCAGCACCCAATTGTGCTAAATCAAACAGACTGGGATCTCACAGTGTCCCAGCTCACTGACACTGCAAGGAAACTGGTTTCTCCAATGTCTTGCCGGACTGACAGAGCTCAGACTCTCACAAAGAGGTTTACATAAAACCAAATTTTATTAATAAAATAAAAATCTCAGTGTCTCATGACACTAGATATTAAAAGAACAAACAACGCATTTCTCAGACTGCTGTCTGTTTCATCAGGCTTCTCTGTGAGATCCCAGTCTGTTTGATTTAGCACAATTGGGTGCTGCTCCACTTGTGAGTACCTTTTTGATAACCTAACAAATCTCTTTCACCAACTGTATTACACCAGGAGGCGCATTTGTCTTTTTGTGATTTTTTCACAGAGAAAACTTGCTCTTAGATCCTGATTTCCCTGACAAAGCAGCTGACTCCAGTCATCATCTGTGTTCCTGATCATTGATCATCCTGGTATTTGATCACATTCATCATTTGAGACTATTCCCACCCCAATTGGGACATTTACCATCTATATAACATTGCAGAAGAAGACAGCATTTCCAGATAAGAACCTTTCAGGAATTCCTTATTACTGTATTTGTAATTATCTGTGTTGTATCCTATGTTTCTCATAGTCCCCTATTTATAAGAATTGTTTCTTATTTGTTTACATTATTTCATATAGTATATTTTATTCTAGTTATTACATGTAATTTCTTGTTCTCTTCTCTCTTAGCCTATTTACATAGTAATCATATAGGGTCCTGTGCGCCCCTTAGTAGTAACACACCCTTAGTGTTACTGATTGTTTCTTTTGACAAACCATGAATAAGGTCTGTTTAACATGAAGACACTTAGGGGCATATTTAACAAAGTGCAAGCAGACATGATACAAAGTAGCATATCATGTCTGCTGCAAATCGATAAATGCCGACTGCATACGCTGTCGGCATTTAGCATTGCACAAGCAGTTCACCAGAACTGCTTGTGCAATACCGCCCCCTGCAGATTTGCTAGCAGGGGGTGTCAATCAATTCGATTGGGTTGATTTCTGTGCGCCGCCTCAGAGCAGGCGAACAAGTTATGGAGCAGCGGTCTTTAGAGCATGCAATTTTCCAATTTACTTCCATTAACAAAATGCGCACAGTCTTTTTATATTTACACTTTTTGAGTCACCAACTCCTACTGAGCATGTGCAAGAATTTACAGAATATACGTATATGCATTTGTGATTGGCTGGATACAGGAAATAGACATAACTTTCAAATTTGTCAGAAAAAAAATCTACCCATTTGAAGTTCAGACATAGGGGTAGATTTATTAAGCAGCGAATGCTGCAATCTACCCCCGTAGTTTCAAGTCCACCTGAAACAAAAGTTAAGAATCAGCGGTCTTAAGACCACTGCTCCTTAACTCGTCTGCCACTTCTGAGATGGCAGACAGCAATCATCCCGATCTGATCAGGATGATTGACACCCTCTGCTAGCAGTCGATTGGCTGTGAATGTGCGGGGGGCGGCATTGCACAAGCATTTCACCAGAAATGCTTGTGCAACGTTAAATGAACAGTGTACGCTGTTGACATTTAGTGATGTCGGGCGGAGATCATCAGCCAATTTGATTTGAACAGCCAATAGGATTTCAGTAGCTCTCATCCTATTGGCTGATTTGAATTTGAAGATTCAAATCAGCCAATAGGAATGCAAGTGACGCCATATTTAAATGCGTAACTTGCATTCAATATTCAGTGTACAGCAGTGATTGTACGAAGAGGATCCTCCACGCTCCATGGCTCCACGGTCGCTGGTCTTCGCCGGGATTTTTTATTTTAATTGTAATTTAGTATTTTATGTAATTTAGGGTTAATTTAGGGTGTGTTAGGTTAGGGGGCTTAGTAATTAAATTAGGTTTATTGCAATGTGGGGGTTTGGCGGTTTAGGAGTTAATAGATTAATTAGGTTTATTGTGATGTGGGTAAATGGCGGATTAGGGGTTAATAATTTAATTAGGTTAATTGTGATGTGAGTGAATGGCGGATTAGGGGTTAATTTTTTCATTAGGTAGATTGCGATGTGGGTGAATGGCGTATTAGGGGTTAATAGTTTTATTAGTTATTGCGATGGGGATTGACAGGTAGATAGATATTGCACATGCTGTGTTAGTTAATATTTTCAGGCAGTTACGGGAGTTATGGTGCTCACATTTTCAGCGCAAGGCTTGCTGCACCTGCCTATGTGTGGCGAGGTGAAAGTGGAGTAAAATGTCTCCATTTTCGCTGCGTAAGTCCTTGCGCTGAATATGTGATACCGATTTGCGATGCGGTTCTATGTTAGCTTATGGTAAAAAATTGCGGGGGACGGGTGAAATATATACGCAAAACCATGTCGAAACTGGCATCGCTGGCTTTTGTGGGCGACGCCACATCTGTAATCTTGCCCTTGGAATCTTTTGTTGATAAGCAGGGATGTAAGCTTAGGAGCCGATCCGTTTCTGTGGCACTATATGGCAGCAGTTTTGCAAGAATATTATCTATTTGCAAGAGCACTAGAGGGCAGCACTATTTCCTGCCATGTAGTGCTCCTGATACCTACCTAGGAATCTCTTCAACACATAATAGCATGAGAACGAAGCAAATTTGGTTGTCAGTATATGGCCAGGTTATAGTACAATTTATTTAATAATTATTCTTTAAAATAACCCCCAATTAAAATCAATAATTATTCCTAAATTCTTTACGATAAGTTAAAGTTATAAACACATTGAATTATATTTATAGGAACCAGATTATGAATCAAATGATGCACACTAACTGCTGTTACAATATTCTATACAAAGATCATAAAATATACCTTTACAATTTACCTTATTCACAATGAGCACATTAAAATACCACAATAAAATACCAGAATCTTCTGTTATTAACCAATAACTCTAGTTCAATGCTCAATATGGATTACCAATTTACTATGCTTAATTAATAACTACCAGGGATTTAATCACACTAATCAGTTTATGTACAGTTCTGAAAGAGTTCACTATAATGACTGACTTATAAATCTGGAGTATAAAACCCTGTCTAGTAAATAAATAATTTAGCAATAATGACTAGTTAAGACTACACAGGAGTATAGATATAACTTAAAATACAAATTGTGCCCTTTTAAAATTACTTACTGCAATCTAGTTATAGTTACCAAATACCTTTGATTTAAATATTATATATATTTATCAATCGCGTATACTTTACCCCAAGTAACCAAATCAATGTTTCAGTTTCCAGAATTTCTTGTTTAACCTCATATGAATAAAGGTATTGCAATATGGATAATAAAAGTTATCAGTCAAAAAATTAGGAAACAGCCAGCCTCTTCTATTCCTTTGCATGAGGTTATATCACGTGATATACCACACACATTTTTATTCTAATCATTGGTGAAATTGGTATGATAGGCCCTCGGAGCTTGTCTTTGGATTGGCCCTAACGGAGCTTGTCTCTGATTCGCTCTGGGATCTGAAAATCTCATAGGCTATTTGGTTTGGCATATGATTTAAACAGTCAATTCGTTTGGCTGTCATACCAGTCTCAATCCCCTAGGGGGCAGCAAACAACCAGAAATGCAGTCTCACCATCAACACTGCCAACAGCTTAATTATCTAACCTTAAAAATGTTTAGCAGCTCACTGTTAACCATCTTTCTTCACAGAATCATAGCATTCAACATCCTAGTATTGTATTGCATCTTAAATAAATACAGCACATTTCACGTTCTAATACTTTTTGAGTGCATAGATTCATGTTTATGATCAATATTCATAGAACATCTTGTTGTCTTAATAATATAGAAACAGATGTTGAAATGAGTCAATCATGTATACATACTAATGCAGTTATTTATTTAATTTATTACAAATCTGAAAGGCATTTCTTAGATCCATGGAAATATGCATTTTTATACAATACTGAGGTATATTTTACTTGAAATTTAAACACAAGTTGTAATTATAAATGAATTTACAAGTTAAAATGCAACATGTGTTTCTGCTTAGCTAGCACAGATGTGTATCTCAGTTTTAGGGGCAATTAACAGGTCTGTGCTAATTACTATATTCCTGGGCCTTAGTGAGGTTTAAAAGGTCCCCTCAGATATTTAGACTCCTTCCCTGTCCTCACCAATTCAGCCAAATGTTTTTCCCTTTTTGCTCTCGCATAGATGTCTTGAGCAGCGAGGGGGTCAGTGGCAATCTGATAGGAACTTTAACTTCACACCTTAGGCAGGAAATCTTTTAAAGCAATTCCTTTGTTCTCATATGCTCTGTTAATCAGGAGAAAGGGGGTTGTTTTACCCAGCCAAAACCATCTGGCAGAGAGAACTGTAATTTATAGTAAATAAAACTGATGCAACCAGTTTCATATATAATTAACCCTGTGGTCTTATCATGTATAAATAATATATATATATATATATATATATAAAATAACACTCACAGATATCCTGACACGATAATAGAAGTAGATTGGAAACTTTTTGAAAATTGTATGATCTGTCTAAATCACAAAAAGATAAATGATTGTTTTTCATATTCCTATAACTTGGGGGAAAATGTGTAGTACCAAGAGGAAGCACTGAAACTACGTCCAGTTTTAGTTTGAGAGCTGTTTCTATCACTATGCAGGGTACTGTACATGAATAAGAGACACCTACATTACAATATAATGCAAAAAAAAAAGTGCCCAAAGATTTTGCGTGATTTCTCTCCATGACAGCAAGTTTTTCACCTCACTGACGAGGCCCATAGGAGGTTGAAACAATCGTCTGGGGTTGTCATGTTCCTTGTTCAGAGGAGAATTGCCTGGTATTTCGGGGCTGGACTGACCTTACTTGGCGGGATCAGACTGATATACTTCAGGAAAGTTTTCCTCTGTGAAAAGCACACTGGTCTAAAAGAGGCTGCTTCCGGGTGGTAAATCGCCATAGAACTAGCTGATGAGCTGTTGTTCGTTCCTGGTAGAGCGCTTCTCTCTTCGTAGGCGAGTTTTTCATTATCAGGCCTTAAACCATTAATCCTGAGTATGGCATGTAGAGTGCACAGAAGTCACAAGACACATCGCATTCATTTAAAAAGTGGCTCCCCTGAAATACTAACTATCTAATGATGCTAGTTCCATATATAATTAGTGGTAGTGAAAAACAATAAGCCTTTAAAATTAAAAGGGATACTAAACCCATTTTTTTCTTTAATGATTCAGATAGAGCAAGCAATTTTTTTTTTTTTTTTTTTTAATTCTTTATTTATATTCCAACAATTTAGAGAAAATAAACATCTCGTTATAACATTTTCAGTTCACCTTGCAGGATGTCTTAAGCATAGTCACGCAAGTGAGTCATTTTATGTTCAAAGGTAATATACAGACATACAAAAAAAAAATTATTTGACAAAAAGGAAAGGCCCTAGGACCAGAAAATAAATATAAATAAACATACATACAACTGAGATTGGTGTTATACTATTAGAACCAGAGTGCAATTGTTGGAGTTTTCTATTACTCCCTTCCCTTCCCAGAAAATAATAAAACATACTACAGAGAGAAAAAAAAAAAAAGAAGAAAATGGGGGAGGGAGGAGGGGTAAATTCCCCTCTCCTACCCACCCAACCACCCCTGGAGCATGCAATTTTTTTTTTTTAATTTTTTTTATTTTATAAACCAAAACAATTTACATAAATCAAATATCATACATTTACTATTTTGTACAAAAAACAAGGATAGAGAATAAGATATAAGGCCATTGAAACACAATATATCAATATAGGCATACGAGAGAAAAAAAAAAACAAGATTAGATTGATTTTTACATAGCCTGTAAATTTAAAGCTATATTAGTTATACTTCATATTTCTTATATATTTATCCTTAGAAATATCTAGAACCAAAATATAATTAATGCAAATCAGAAATAATACACTTATTGTTCATCTAGATCACACAAAGAAATAGGAACAGAAAATACAGAGACTATGAAGTCATAGAATAGAGCAGTGACCTTGTATTAGTTGTGTCTAATCTATTTAGTCTCAGAAAGATAAATTAATTGCCATTCATAATGTTGTTATATCTTATGTAGTTATCTATGAAAAGTGTCTTGGGGTTTTATTTGTTTTTCCAATCCCACCCCATTTCTCCCCCCCCCCCACGTGTGATAAAAGGAGAGAAAAAAAAAAAAAAAAAAAAAAGGGTAGAAATAAAAAATAAAATTTGTTTACTCTTATGAAGAAATTCTTATCTACCAGTTCCCTAACAGGACTATTTCTGTGTTTTGAAAGGGAAAAATTATATGATTTATTTCTGTGGGAGAGAATATTTTTAAAAAGATTGCCCAGTTGTTGAAAAATCTTTTAACATCTTGTTCATTATCAATATTTGTGTCCCTTTGTTCTAAAATACACTGTTTTTTTAAACAGTTTTTCACTTCAGAAAGAGAAGGGATTGACCGGGTCTTCCATTTTTTGCAAATTAGATATCTTGTGGCCAAAATGGTAGAAATTACAACCTTTTCATTGTTTTGTTTGCCGGGTTCTTCCCTTAGGCCAAATATAATCTGAAATAGTGTCAGAGAAAGAGGGGTTATTTTTAGTACATTTTTTAACCAATATTCTATTTTAAGCCATAGAGTCCTGACTTTTGAGCAGTGCCATATCATATGCAAAAAATTAGCTGCAAAGTGTGAGCATTTGGGACATTTATTGAAGCTTAAGTTGGCGCATTTGTAGCCTTTCTCAGGGGTAAAATATGCCCTATGAAGGAATTTAACATGGGCTTCTCTCCATGTAGCCGAGAGTGTATTTTGGGTGATCTTTTTGAGTGAAAGTTGGAGGGTTTTTGCTTCTATATTGCTCGAAGCAGTTAGTATATTCCAGTTTGCAGTCAGTTGCGTTAGGACAGATAGACCTTTATTTGTGCCTAAGAAATAGTAACATGGTGTGATGGACATACGTCCATTTCTAGTTAATATTAACCAATCTTCAAGTTTGCCTATATTCCAGTTCCAGCCTTTTTCTTTAACTAGTTCAAACGCAAAGTGCCTAAGCTGCAGATATGCGTAGAACTCTTTATTTAGCAAGCCAAATTCTATATTTAATTCTTGAAATGATTTAATACAATGTCTTTCTTTGTCTATTATTTGATAAACATTGGTCAAACCAGAATAATGCCATCTCTTAAAGACACCAGAAAGAATGCCTGCCTGAAATTTGGGATTCCCTAATATCGGCAGATATGGAGAGGCTTTACTATTTATTGCAAGAAGCTTTGTTATTTTTTGCCAAGCTTTGAGCGGATTATAAATTGTTTTGAGTTTTTTAATTTCTGTCGGGGTTTCTTTTATTTCAAGATGAATCAATGCAGATAAACAGTATGGATAACAGACGTTGGATTCTAGTTCGTTATTTAGAATGTAGTTGTTACAAGAGATCCAGTCTGTGACTGTACGTGCAAGAAAAGAAAGGTTATATAGCCATATGTCAGGCATGGCCAGTCCCCCGGATTCCCTTGGTACTGAGAGTTTCCTCAGAGATATTTTTGCTCTTTTCCCTTGCCATAAAAATTCTGTGAGTGCGGTGTTAATTGAACGAATATCTTTCCCTAGCAGTAATATAGATGTATTTTGAAGGATATAGAGTAATTTCGGAAGAAGGGCCATTTTAAATAAGGCTATTCGGCCAGATAATGATATTGGCAGATTATGCCAGTTCTTAAGTTTTTCTTTAATTACTTTCAAGACTGGGGGAATATTGAGTTTGTAGAGGTCCTCGGTATTAAGCGGGATATGAATTCCTAAATATTTAAAGGAGTCTGTGACCTGTCGTAGTGGTATATTTGTTATCGAGTTCTCAGTCTTTCTGAGCCAGAATATTTCAGATTTTGTATAGTTAACTTTGTATCCTGAAAAGGAACCGAAATAGTCCATTATACAGAAAAGTTTAGGGATATTTAATTTGGTATTTGTCATATAGACAAGCAGATCGTCTGCATAAAGCCCAATTTTGATTTCATGCTTACGAATTCTAATCCCGTCGAGAGATTGTCTTATTTTGATTGCCAGGGGTTCAATGGCAGTGTTAAAGAGAAGCGGGGAGAGAGGGCAGCCCTGACGCGTCCCTCTGCCTATGGGAATAGGTGGGGAGAGATTATTATTAATTATCAATCTTGTAGCAGGCAAGGTGTAGAGATTCATTATAAAATCAGTAAATTTACCCTTGATACCAAAGTGTTTAAGTGAAGAATATATATGCTCATGAATAATTGAATCAAATGCTTTCTCTGCATCAATAGAGATAATAGCAAGGTCCTGTATGCCCTCTCCCCCGCTACTCACATCCGACATCGCCTTGTAATATTCTGTCACGACTAATACCTCTCTAATTTTTGCGGCAGAATTTCTGTTATTTAGAAACCCTGACTGATCTGGATGGATAATTTCTGCAAGGGCCCCTTGTAATCTAGCCGCCAATACTGCTGTTAAAATTTTATAATCCACATTGAGAAGGGCTATGGGTCTGTACGATTCCTTGCAGACTGGGTCTTTATCGCCTTTCAGTATTAATGTTGTATAAGACTGTGAGAAAGAGAGGGGGGTAGGTTTACCCTCAGTAAAAAAGCTGTTGAAAAGAGTACGGATATGTGGGGTGACTTCGCTGAGCAGTATTTTATAGAATTCGCTGGGGAGGCCGTCAGGACCAGGTGCTTTATTTGATGACAACTTAGATATTACTTTCTCAATCTCTTCCGCCGAAATAGGGGCGTTGAGATTGTTGATAGCCTCTGGAGCCAGTGTGGGATGTTCAATTTCACTCCAGAACTCAGCGGATTTATTTGCCTCAGTAGTTTTAGGGGTATACAGTTCTTTAAAATATTCATAAAATATCGTCAGTATATCATCTGGTTTAGTAACATGTTCCCCTTTATGTAGCAGTTTATCTATGTTTAATTGTTTTTTTTCATTTTTGATTAATTTAGCCAATATTCTGCCTGACTTGTTGCCATACCTGTACATTCTAGTTTGAATTTTCAATTCTTTTTGTGTTTCTTGAGATAATACAAAGGCATCTCTCTCATTTTTCGCTCGTAGATAATTTGCCCAGTTGACAGGAGTTCTATCAGAGAGGTATTGATTATAAGAATTCAGCAAAAATTTATAAGATTCTTTTTCCCTAAGCCTAGTTTTTTTTTAATAGCATAGCACCATAAGCAATAATTTCCCCTCTCATTACAGCTTTCGCCGTTTCCCAGAATATTTCGGGACTGTTAAGATGTTCTCTATTAAAATGTACATACTCTTTATATTTGTTTGATAGCCATTTTTTAAACTTTAGGTCCGATGTTAAATAGTAGGGAAAAAAGAAGCGTGAAGAAGACGAATGTGCATCTGCTAAATGTATTTCAAGAGAGATAGGTGCATGGTCTGATAATAATATCGGCATGATTGTCGCTTTGGCCCTTGATACTGGAATACGCTCGTCGATTAGAAAAATGTCTATTCTAGACATGGTTTTATGGGCCTTCGAGAGGCAAGTGTAGTTATGAGTAGTTGGATTTTGGTTTCTCCATATGTCGTATATGGCTAAGTTGTGCATGATTTTTTTATATAGCTTGGTTTCTAAATTGTCTCTTTTTTGTTTCAGGTGTTTAGTGTCTTGTCTTAATCTGTCTATTGGGCATTGAGGTGCCATGTTAAAATCGCCACCAATGATTAGAGAGCCTTCTGTGTAAGATAGGAGTTTCGACTGGAGAGCACTCCAGTATTCTGGGTCAAATACATTTGGACCGTATGTGTTGCAGAGTGTGTATAGCTTCTTGGCGATCTTTATTTTTAACAGGACATATCTCCCCCCTGGGTCGGCCACACAATGGACAACTTCTGACTTGGTTTTTTTACCTATTAGTATTGCTACCCCCCTCTTTCTCTTAACACCAGCCGCAAAATATACTTCTTTAACCCAGGAAGTTTTTAATTTTAAGGTTTCCTCTGCTGACAAATGTGTTTCTTGAATGAAACCAATATCAGTTTGAAGTTTGCATAGTTGTGTAATGATCGCCTTGCGTTTGATAGGTGTAGAAATCCCCCCTACATTCCATGACACTATTTTACATTTTCCTATTTTTCCCATTTAGGAGAAAAATATAGTTAAAAAAAGAGGGGAGACCCAGCCACAACAACAACGGGGGTTCGGAGAGAAGACATATAATAAAGTAAAACAAAAACAAAGCAAAAAAAAAAAAAAAAAAGAGAAAAAAGGATTTTTCTGTTACATTTATCACACACGTGAGGGGAGGAGATCCCTTGACCCTTGTCTATCCATAGACAGGGGTCTTCCCTACATAAAGCCTGCATTTCGAAAAAAAAGGGATTATTTTTTTATTTGTTGATTTTTAAAGTTTATTACATTTCTGTGTTTTTATTGTTAGTTTAAAGAGTCAAGTGTTTTGTAAAAGTTTTCAGCCGCGCTAATTTCTTCAAACCAGTGTGTTTCTTCCTGTGCTATAACCTTAAGTTTGTGGGGATATATTATCATTGCTCGATAACCTTTTTGGATAAATTTAGAGCAGATGGGAGCGAGCTCCCGTCTCTTTGCTGCTGTATCAGCGGAGAAGTCTTGAAACATTAAAATTGTAGCACCTTTAAATGTAATCGGTTGTTGTCTACGGTAGTGTTGAAGTAGAGTAATTTTGTCCTGATAATTTAAGAGTTTCGCTATAATCGGCCTAGGTCTATTTCTACCTTTACTGTCTGTATATGGAGAACCTAGCCTGTGTACTCTCTCCACCATTATGGGTTGATGGGTAGATGGTATTTTAAGAATTTTAGGTAATAATTCTGAAATAAAAGATATAAGATTCTCGTTTTGTTGTTCCTCTGGAAGGCCAATGATTCTTATGTTGTTCCTTCTGGAACGATTCTCTAAATCTTCTAATTTGTTTTGAATTTTTTGTATATTAGTATTTGCCGATTCCAGTTTAGAGCTGTGTAAATTTGTGAGGTCTTCCAGATCAGATACCCTTTGTTCTACTTCTTGTAGTCTGGCAGAAAACTGCCTGACTTCCTGTGTTAATAAAAGGATATCTTGTTTTAGTTCGGCTTTAAGGGCATCAAATTTAGGGGTAAGGGCATCTGAGATACTAGTAACCAAGTTTTGAATATTGGTTATTTCTTGTATCCCTGCTGTATTGGCCATTATTGGTTGTATATCAGTGACATTCTCTTGTGTGGTCTTCGTTTTCCTATCCCTCTGTCTGGCTGCCATGGCTGGAGAGGGGGTCTTGTGAGGGACGTGAAGAAATTTATCCATGTGCCGAAAAAAAGCTTAAAAAAGTGAGTTTTTATATCGTGACGCCGATAAAATGTGAGTGAGGTGCTCTGAAAACCCAAAGAGACCAGAGAGGTGGAAGATTAAGGAGGTGTTTAAGCCTCAGAGTGGGGAGGTGAGGAAGGGGGTGAATAGTGTGGGAGAAGTGGGGAACAGGAAGGGGGAGAGAAAAAAAAAAAAAAAAAAAAAAAAAAAAGGGAGAAGGAAGGGGGGCGAGGTGTCTATTTAGGGGTGAGTAAATTAGTTGTGTAAGAAGTCCAGCCGTGGGAGTAAGAAAGGGGGAATGTTTAGAGCGATTAGATAGACTTTGTCACAGAAGAGGGGGCGTAGTTTTTAAAGCAGTTAGAATGCAATTTAATGAGAGATAGGCTATATATTAGTTCTTTTAATACTTATGTATCTAGTTAAGCAAGGCAGTGGGGTACTAGCAGGTTATTTGGTTAGCATCTATGATCAAGAAATGATTTAGTATTTAGCAATAATACTTAGGAAAAAATTCTTAGGACAGGCAAGCATTAAACCAGGTTATACTCTGTTTTGGTTCCCCAAAGCCTGTGTAGAAATGCTACAAACAGGATATATATATTATAGACAAAATAGAAAAAACAATCAAATACTGATCTAACTAACCTAAGGAGAAACAAACAGCAGAGGTAAATGAACTTAGTAACACATTGCTTTTGGCTGATTTATAAGGATACAATAATCATGTAGGAGAGCCTTCTATCAGGATTAACTACAGGAAATAACCCACTATTTCTTGAAAGAGGTTAAAAATAGAATAAAGTGTAATTTTAGTAGGATATGCTCTGTATATTAATACCTCTAGGTTAAGTATATACAGTTAATCTGTGCAATATTTTGCAAATAACATATCAGCAGGTTAGTTTACCAATGTTAGTAAATTAAAGAAACAAATCAGTTTAGCATTCAAGGGAGTAAAGATATTTGGTTGCAGCCAGTCAGTAAAAAGAAGCAAGGAAAATAATAAAAAAAAAAAAAAAGAAAAAAAAAAAAAAAAAAAAAAGAAAAACAGAAGAAAGCAACCATATTCTAATTCCCAGAAGGTTAAGCAGGAATATATACTATGTTTTAGTTTCCTTAAAGCTTATCGATTTCTATTGAAAATTAAGCATTTCTGTTGCACAGGAAAACAACAATATGTTAGTTTACTGGCCTGCAGACAAAACAAGCAGCAATGTCCAGAAGGATTTAGAAGCACAGTTCTTTTTGCAGGAAAGCAGCCAGAGGTTAATATAACAGCCGGGAGACAAAGCAAGCAGAAGTGTCCAAGAAGGTTAATGGTACATTCAATTGTTAAGAAGCATAGAGTTCTTTCCTAATCCAGCTGATTTCTTTGGAGATAAATGCAAGAATTGGTATGAAAGTAACATTCTCCTTTAAATAATCTCTGCTGCTCGTTCTCTTATATTATGGGGATACTGTTTTGTGAGAGCCACTCAGTGTTTATTTCAATCAGTGTTATAAAGGCTATGCCGCAATATTCCCCAGGGTCTGGACAAGTGTACCTTTATAACGAAAAAGTACCTTATACCATGCAGCACGGTGCACTGGTTATATCAGAATTCCAGGTTCTTGTCTGTGTATTTGTAGATCCTATCGTCTTCGTGGGGCCAGAGTTTCAAATAGGCTTTTGGATAGTTCTCCAGCGCAGGATATCTAGGAGATTTGTGCCTTTGATAAGCGCCAGGCTTCCGCTAGCAGCATCGGTGTGCGGAGAGCTATGGCCGGGCAGCTATTCTCCTCCTACGTCAGCAGTCAGCGCGGCCCCGGCAATCGGCGTCACTGGTCAGCGACCGGGCTGTTTCCTCACACAGCGCGGCTTGCAGAGAAGGGCACCATCCAGCTCCTCATTCCCTCACTCTGACAGCAGGGCCCGACAGGACCAAGAGAACTCAAGGTAGGGTATGGCGGCATAGAAGGCTTGTGCCACTATGGGAGTTAAAGTTGAGTCTGGGTAGCTGTTGTCAATCTTTGTCAGCAAGCCCCTTAGATGCAGAAAAGAGTGTCCTCACTAGGCAGCGTCCCATCCACCTCCTCACGCAGCATCGGTGGGAGGGGTGGGAAGGACAGCTGAACTTAGTGCTTCGCTTCTTTGGCAACGTTTTTAATAAAGCTAAAGAAATCAAGGCTTTTGCGGTGTGTTGTAGTTACACCGCTGTGGGGCCGGGATCGAGTTGTTTCCAGATGATTAGCCGCCCAGGACAAAGGGTTTGGCGCGAGTTACCGCCAATGGCTAGTATGGGAGTTGAGAGAGAGCGTGCTCACAGCATGTCCTACACCCAGTCTCCTCCCCCGGAAACCCCACTGGAGCATGCAATTTTAAGCAACTTTCAAATTTACTCCTACTAATCAATTTTTATTCGTTCTCTTGCTATCTTCATTTAAAAAGCAGGAATTTAAAGCTTAGGAGCCAGACCATTTTAGGTTCAGCACCCTGGATAGTGCTTGCTTATTGGTGGCTACATTTAGCAAACCAATAAGCAAGCATAACCCAGGTTTTCAACCAAAAATGGGCCAGCTCTTAAGCTTTACATTCCTGCTTTTTAAATAAAGATAGCAAGAGAAAAAATAAAAATTGATAGAAGTAGTAAATTAGAAAGTTGCTTAAAATTGCATGCTCTATCGGATTAATTTAAGATAAAATTTGGGTTTACTGTCCCTTTAACCCCTTAGTGACCAGAGCACTTTTCCATTTTCTGTCCGTTTGGGACCAAGGCTATTTTTACATTTTTGCGGTGTTTGTGTTTAGCTGTAATTTTCTTCTTACTCATTTACTGTACCCACACATATTATATACCGTTTTTCTCGCCATTAAATGGACTTTCTAAAGATACCATTATTTTCATCATATCTTATAATTTACTATAAAAAAAATGATAAAATATGAGGAAAAATTGAAAAAAACACACTTTTTCTAACTTTGACCCCCAAAATCTGTTACATATCTAAAACCACCAAAAAACACCCATGCTAAATAGTTTCTAAATTTTGTCCTGAGTTTAGAAATACCCAATGTTTACATGTTCTTTGCTTTTTTTGCAAGTTATAGGGCCATAAATACAAGTAGCACTTTGCTATTTCCAAACCATTTTTTTCCAAAATTAGCGCTAGTTACATTAGAACACTGATATCTTTCAGGAATCCCTGAATATCCCTTGACATGTATATATTTTTTTTTAGTAGACATCCCAAAGTATTGATCTAGGCCAATTTTGGTATATTTCATACCACCATTTCACCGCCAAATGCGATCAAATACAAAAAATTGTTCACTTTTTCACAAATTTTTTCACAAACTTTAGGTTTCTCACTGAAATCATTTACAAACAGCTTGTGCAATTATGGCATAAATGGTTGTAAATTCTTCTCTGGGATCCCCTTTGTTCAGAAATAGCACACATATATGGCTTTGGCGTTGCTTTTTGGTAATTAGAAGGCCGCTAAATGCCACTGCGCACCACAAGTGTATCATGCCCAGCAGTTAAGGGGTTAATTAGGGAGCTTTTAGGGAGCTTGTAGGGTTAATTTTAGCTTTAGTGTAGTGTAGTAGACAACCCCAAGTATTGATCTAGGCACATTTTGGTATATTTCATGCCACCATTTCACCGCCAAATGCGATCAAATTAAAAAAAACGTAAAATTTTTCACAATTTTAGGTTTCTCACTGAAATCATTTACAAACAGCTTGTGCAATTATGGCACAAATGGTTGTAAATGCTTGTCTGGGATCCCCTTTGTTCAGAAATAGCAGACATATATGACTTTGGCGTTGCTTTCTGGTAATTAGAAGGCCACTAAATCCTGTTGCGCCTCACACGTGTATTATGGCTAGCAGTGAAAGGGTTAATTAGGGAGTTTGTAGTGAGCTTGCAGGGTTAATTTTAGCTTTAGTGTAGAGATCAGCCTCCCATCTGACACATCCCACCCCCTGATCCCTCCCAAACAGCTCCCTTCCCTCCCCCACCCCACAATTGTCCCCGCCATCTTAAGTACTGGCAGAAAGTCTGCCAGTACTAAAATAAAAGGGTTTTAAAAAAAAAAATGAATTTTTTTTTAGCATATTTACATATGCTACTGTGTAGGATCCCCCCCTTAGCCCCCAACCTCCCTGATCCCCCCCAAAACCACTCTCTAACCCTCCCCTCTGCCTTATTGGGGGCCATCTTGGGTACTGGCAGCTGTCTGCCAGTACCCAGTTTACAATAAAAAGTGCTTTTTTTGTCTTTGGTTTTTTTTTTCTGTAGTGTAGCTCCCCCCCCCCCCACCCCCCACAGACAAACCCCCACCACCTTGCTGATTATTTAAATTTTCGATATTTTTTATCTTTTTATTTTCAAATTTTCTGCAGTGTAGCGGTTCCCACCTGCTCCCTCCCCGTGCACGCGCCCGCCCCCACCCTCCCACGCGCGCGCGCCCCCAGCCACCCCCGCCCACGATCCCGCCCCCCTTTACATCCACATGGCCATCGATGGCCGCCACCCGCCTCCCGGTCCGGCTCCCACCCACCAACGCAGGTAGCCACCGATCTCCGGTGCAGAGAGGGCCACAGAGTGGCTCTCTCTGCACCGGATTACTTAAAAAGGTTATTGCAGGATGCCTCCATATCGAGGCATCACTGCAATAACCGGAAAGCAGCTGGAAGCGAGCAGGATCGCTTCCAGCTGCTTTCCACACTGAGGACGTGCAGGGTACGTTCTCAGGCATTAACTGCCTTTTTTCTGAGGACGTACCCTGCACGTCCTCAGTCGTTAAGGGGTTAAATTAAGCATGGACACAAAAATTATCAATTTATAGCAAATCTGCAAATCCAAACAAATATTGTTTACAAGAGAACATTTTGGAATACAGTTGCAACTGCAGCAAGGCATTATGGTTATGGATATGCAAATGTGCTTTACAAGACCATATTTTTTTTTATTCTAACATCCATTTTATGGGGTAGATATTTTAAGTCATGCGGACATGATTAGCTCGACAATCGCTAAAAATGCAGAAAGCATACGTTGTCCATATTTATCATTGCACAAACATTTCTTATGAAATTCTTGTGCAATGCCATCCCCTGCACACTGGCGGCTAATCGGCCACTAGCAGTGGCTATCATCCCGATAGTATGGGAAAAAGATTTCAATCTGCCACCTAAAAGTTGTCTTACGACCACTGCTTCTTAAAGTGGCACTGAACCCAAAAAATTTTTATTTTTTGATTCAGATAGAGCATGAAATTTTAAGCAACTTTCTAATTTACTCCTATTATCAAATTTTCTTCATTCTCTTGGTATCTTTATTTGAAATGTAAGAATGTAAGTTTAGATGCTGGCCCATTTTTGGTGAACAACCTGGGTGGTTCTTGCTGATTGGTGGATAAATTCATCCACCAATAAAAAAGTGCTGTCCAGATCTGAACCAAAAAAAGCTTAGATGCCTTCTTTTCAAATAAAGATAGCAAGTGAACGAAGAAAAATTGATAATAGGAGTAAATTAGAAAGTTGCTGCACTATCTGAATCACGAAAGAACAAATTTGGATTCAGTGTCCCTTTAATCAAATGTGTTTAGAAATACAGCAAGATGATTTAAAGTTGTGTCTTGGCACTTACATAAATAGATTAATCAAGTGTAGGTTGTAGGGGATTGCAATGCATACTCATGCATTATTGTGGCATTTTTGCCTCTCTTTCTCTACACAAAATAAGGTGAACAGTAAAGGACTAAAAGGGACAAAAATGATGATACACAGTAAGAATGATTATGTATTTATTCTGAATAATAATTTAAATATTTCCCAGACATTTGATTTATATATTACATACATCCAGAAACATACATTTTCATTTGATTGCCAGCATCAGTGACATATAACAGCATATCTAGTTCTCTGCGATGCAAGAAGACAAACATGCATAGGCCTAAATCACATTACAGTTGAATACTGAAGGGCTCCATTTATGAATCAGCGGTTGTCTGGCAATCGCTGCTCTTAGGGGGAGGGGCTCTGCAAACACTTGCTTGTGCAGATGCTGCCTCACTAGGCCTGAACTTAGGCAGGCAGTTTCCTTGACTGGTAACCTTGTCAGCAAGCTATTTAACAAAAGAGAGTTAGAACTTTGTTATTAATACCAGTTGTTAAAGGGCCATGATACCCAAATGTTGAAACACTTGAAAGTGATGCAGCATAGCTGTAAAAAGCCGACTAGAAAATATCACCTAAACATCTCTATGTAAAAAAAGAAAGGTATTTTACCTCAAAAGTTCCTTAGTAGCCACATCACATTGTAAAGGACTTTTAGCAACAAATCATAATGTCTGTCCCGGGACAGCTAAGGGAGTGAGCTTATGTGCACACTCATCTTATTTCCCTATTTAGTTTAAGGAAGTTTACTGTGAAATCTCATGAGATCACAGTAAAAGAGTTCATGACCTCAGCACTGTTGATGCTGATTGGCTGCTGTTCATTTCTTAATTTGTTATTTGTTTTCATCTGCAGCTGGACAGCAGCTGAAGTATAACTTTTTACACAGAACTTACTCTGCTTAGCTGAGGAAGTTGTGAGGTAAAATATCTTCCTTTTTTACATAGAGATGCTCAGGTGAGATTTTCCTGTCAGCTTTTTACAGTTATACTGCATTAGTTTCAAGTGATTTAGCATATGAGTATTATGTCCCTTTAAGTTATGTCCCTTTAAATCAGTCTAGTTTAAAAAGGCAGAATACTAGGTGGTTTGCAACATTTTAAAGGGACAGTAAAGTAAAAAAAAAAAATCTTTCATGATTTAAATAGGGCATGTAATTTTAAACAACTTTCCAATTTACTTTTATTACCAGTTTTGCTTTGTTCTCTTGGTATTCTTAGTTGAGAGCTAAATCTAGCAGGTTCATGTGCTAATTTCTTAGACCTTGAAGACTGCCTCTAATTTGAAAGCATTTTGACAGTTGTTCACCACTAGAGGGCGTTAGTTCATGTGTTTCATATAGATAACATTGAGCTCAGGCACGTGAAGCTCCTAGGACCCAGCACTGATTGGCTAAGAATGCAAGTCTGTCAAAAGAACTGAAATAAGGGGGCAGTTTGCAGAGGCATAGATACAAGGTAATAACAGAGGTAAAATGTATATTATTATAACTTTGTTGGTTATGCAAAACTGGGGAATGGGTAATAAAGGGATTATCTACCTTTTTAAACAACAAAAATTCTGGTGTTCACTGTCCCTTTAACATGAACATTTTTTTTTCTTCTTGCAGCAACTATATAGAATGCATTGCAGATTCAGTACTTAACTAAACCAACAGCATAGAAACCTAGTTTAAAGCTTCAGCAAATCTTTAAAAACAAATTCCAGCCAACTAAGAATAAAAATAAAATGACAGAAGGCACAAGGACACACATATGTCAGATTAATAATAACTATAAAATCATTCTTGAAAAAAAAATTAAGACCAGAGAAATTTGCTACAATATAAATTTAAATTGTCAGTTTAAAACTAGTGAGTCATCACTGGAGAGAAAACTACACCCATTTATATAAGATAATGACCTACATGCCCATGAGCAGGAAATGAAAGATCTTATTCTGAAACACATACAAATTCTATAAACTGTATAAAATGTTTTATTCAATTTAAAAATCATTCAACTGGAAAAAGGGGTTAACTTTACAGATAAATAGTAACAGAATTTACTATGGCTTTAGCAAAGACTCTTGTCTTTACCAATAGGAAGTAAACTTTACCACTACAAGACAACATGGGTCTATATTTAGAAAATATATAACTGAATATTTTGTATATTTCAGCTGTGACATCATTGAGGCCTATCTATCAAGCTCCGAATGGAGCTTGAAGGGCTGGGTTTCTGGCGAGTCTTTAGACTCGCCAGAAACGCAAGTTATGGAGCAGCGTCTAAAGACCGCTGCTCCATAACCCTGTCCGCCTGCTCTGATGAGGCGGACATGAATCGCCGCAATTCAACCCGATCGAGTACGATCGGGTTGATTGACACCTCCTGCTGGTGGCCGATTGGCCGCGAGTCTGCAGGGGGCGGCGTTGTACCAGCAGCTCTTGTGAGCTGCTGGTGCAATGCTGAATACAGAGAGCTTATTGCTCTCCGCATTCAGCGAGGTCTTGCGGACCTGATCCGCACTGTCGGATCAGGTCCACAAGACCTTTGTTAAATTGGCCTCATTGTAAGTTATCTTAATAGTGCTACATGCATCCATTCAAAATAATGCTTTTATATTAATGTAAATTATTTGAGTGTTGGCCTGGAATGTAAAATACTTGCTTTAATTAATGTACAGTAAAATAGTTAGCAAATAATATAAATATATTTTGAAAATCAATAGATTTATTGTTTAAACAATGTCTATTAGGTTTCAGTAATCAAAGCTGGACAAATACTGGACAGCATATCTCCATGGCAACTGAAAACTGGGCCTAGTGTGTGGCAAAATACTCCAAATACTCCTTGTTTCCTTTAACGGATATGAAACCCAAAAATATTCTTTTGTGTATATCAACGAAAGATAATAGGCCCATTGTGCAACATGTAAGCTTCAGTGTTTTGAGGAGAAAGATGCTCGGGTTTGGCAAAGAATAGAGATGATGGTACATACAGGTAAAATTAAGCAAATTTTAGGCTCCATTTATCAAGCTACAGATTAAGCTATGGAGCTCCTTTGGTACAGGCTGACATGAGCAAGTCTGCAGCCGACCAGAGTTTGTCAACCTCTCTGAGCTGGTGGTTTAAAATCACCCCCGACTATTCCGACTAGGCTGATTGACAGCCCCAGCTCTAGCGTGATTGGCTGCGCGAGAGCAGGGGGAAGTGTTGCACAAGCAACTGCTCATGTAACAAAAAATGCGCTACCTGCAATCATGAGCAGACAGATTCCCTAATTGGTAACCTATCAGTCCTCATAATAAATGGAGCCTATGGTCTTTACAGACTAGTTTTTACAGATTTCTTTAAAGCTTACTCTGCAGTAGTCTTGTGTGTGCAAACTTTATTTTTTTAAGTTTTGGTACGGTCACCATTGCATTTATATGTATTTTATTTTACTTGTACATGCAGTTCAGGTCTTATTAAAGGGACACTGAACCCAAACTTTTTCTTTCGTGATTCAGATAGAGCATGCCATTTTAAGCAACTTTCTAATTAACTCCTATTATCAAATTTTCTTTATTCTCTTGGTATGTTTATTTGAAAAGCAAGAATGTAAGTTTAGATGCCGAACCATTTTTGGTGAACAACCTGGGTTGTCCTTGCTGATTGGACAGCACCAATAAACAAGTGCTGTACATGGTCCTAAACCAAAAATTTGCTGGCTCCTTAGCTTAGATGCCTTCTTTTCAAATAAAGATAGCAAGAGAACGAAGAAAAATTGATAATAGAAGTAAATTAGAAAGTTGCATAAAATTGCATGCTCTATCTGAATCACGAAAGAAAAAAAATTGGGCTCAGTATTCCTTTAAGTACTGTAAATACAGAAATATATTATACAGACACGTACACACATACTATACGATCAACCTGGCTTTGACAGTAGTTATGAGATCACCTTACTCAGCAAGCGGCAAATGTTTGAAAATGCCCACAAGTCCTGTTTACTTAAAGAAAAAATTATTTAAAATGTTTTCTAGCAGATGAGCAGCAGAATAAAACACAGGTCTTATTTCACAAACCCTCCAGATCTGGAATCAGAGCATGATTTATTTTACAGAATAAACATGTTGACCTCATGAAAAGAAAGCAAATGACCAAATAAGAGTTTAGGAAAGTAATGTGCTTAATCTGGTATTCTATATACTGTTTAAAGGGCCATGATACCCAAATGTTGAAGCACTTGAAACTGATGCAGCATAGCTGTAATAAGCGGACTAGAAAATATCCCCTGAACATCTATATGTAAAAAATGAAGATATTTTACCTCAAATTTCCTAAGTATTCACACCCCACTGTAAAGAGACTTTAAGCAGCCAGTCAGAATACTTGTCCCAGGACTTGCTGGGGAGTGTGCATCTGGCATGTGCAGGCACAGTCATGTTATTTTCCTATTCAGCTTAAATTAACTTCTATCAAATCTCATGAGATGTCAGTGAAATTTCATGTAATCACAGCAAAGGCAAAGCGATACCTTAGCACTGCTGATACCGATTGGCTATTGTTTTTTATTTTTTTGTTCAACTTGCAGCTTTACAGCAACTGAAGTATAACTGTTTACACAGCACTTACTCTGGTGAGCTGAAGAATTTTTGAGGTAAAATATCTTCCTTTTTTACATAGAGATGCTCAGGTGATATTTTCATGTCAGCTTTTTACAGTTATGCTGCATCACTTTCAAGTGATTAGCATTTAGTATTATGCCCCTTTAATAATTTATCCTTTAGAAAATTATTTTGTATTTCTATACATAATTGTGATATGTACCATGCGCTTTAAAGTCACAGAGAACACGGACAGATGCCTCCACCTTGAATTCTAGCATTCTGGAGCATCCGCTAAGGAAGATCTAGCAGGTTATGTTGAGAATAAAGTTCCTGTGTGATATCATAGACTTTAGAGATGTATGGCATGGCTTCTCCAAGCATCTCCACCACTTCTTCTGTGGTTCCAACATTCATTACCTCAAAGAATGTATTGCGTGTTGGAAGGGCTAGAAAGGCAACACCTGCTGTTTTACGTATAAGCCAGGGATGGTAGTTGGCCAGAGAATCATTATATGCGTCAGAACACAACGTAGAAGTCTTGATATCAGTATTGCTTGTTCTTAATTTCTCCAAAAAGAGCTGCAGCCAACGCAAAGCACGATGTAAACGTAAAATGGTGCGGCAGCCACTGTCAGGATTATTAGATCTCTTCGTTACGTCTACAAGGTTGGAACTCATCTCATATTCAACCATGGACTGAAGGGTGCGATATTTCTCTCCATTAGACCCTTTTAAGTAGTTTTCCATTATCTGGATTTTGGTCACAGCATCCTTAGAAACAAAAGAAAAAATTGTTCCAAGGCTATTCATAAACCTGAGAAGAGAAATATATTAGTGTTAAGTCAACAAATAAAGCAACAAGTAATACAAATCCATCCAAAAGCTTGTATACTAAAAATAATCAGTAATTACTGTCTCTGTGTAAAGTATCTGGGTTAATATGCAGGTTAACACAACAGACAGTGTATTCACTCAGTTCAACTACTGTACAAACTGAAGAAAGAAAAAGTTTGGTGAAGAACCTCTCGCAACCAATAAAGCTTAGCTTTAAATTCAAATTGATTTAAAAAAAAAAACAAACAAAAAAAAAAAAACAACTAAAGATCTGTTGACAAAATCTACTCAATCATAAATCCAGTTTATTTTTAATTCAATGGGAAAACCAGTTATACTCACTATTTTCAAACAAACAGAGAGTGGTTAAAATGCTGTGTAATATCCCTCAAGTATTTCTAGACGATAACAGGAAACTGAGTAAAATTATGTGGTACATGCTACAGCAAAAGTGTAAGGTAAAAGTTATTGCAGATGTTTCTCGGGTTGCACAAAGGCATAAAATACAGAAAAACAAAACATCTGACTACATTGCTGGTTATTTAAAAGCTATTCTCAACAATGATAATGCACACAACTTGCTATTGTAAATCAATCCGCATATCCTTCCAACACTTATCAGGTATATATTAACCCCTTAAGGACGCACAGGGTACGTCCTACAAAAAACGGTTGTTAATGAGCAAGGACGTACCCTGTATGTCGTCAGGGGTTTCAAGCGGTGGAAGCGATCCTGATCGCCTCCAGCCGCTTTCATGTTATTGCAATGATGCCTCTATATTGAGGCATCCTGCAATAACATTTTTTAGGCATCCGATGCAGAGATATATGATAGGCTTTATAATACACGCCTCTGATAAAGCGCATGTGTGAAACGCGTCAGGGGTTTTTGATTGTTCTCCCTACACCTGTGTAACACCGCTGAGTAAACCACATATATTCAAGCTTTCTGGCTCCAGTTTTTGCTCCCTTGTTCTCCTGGATATGGTTGTCGATTGAGCAGATGGAAATACCGCTATTCTGCAAACTGAAGCCTTCAATCCTGCCTGCAGCTGATTGGTGCACATCACTCTATACTACAGCCTACTCTAAGATCCGGTGCCTATCGTAGGCGTGTACTCTGTGACATCAGAGAGGTCCTGAATCCTACTAGAAGGGTGGCGTAGCCACCGATAAGACGGACCGTAACTGCATATAGTGGATATTTCCTGCCGATGAAACCGGAGGGCTCCCTAGCCTGACTGGAATCACCAACAGAGGTTATCCACGGGACAGCACATTATAAGTACTATACGGCTATAGAAGGGGTGAAAACGGCTCACACTACTGCAACTGTAGCGAATTACCTGCACCCAGCAACAATAGGGGATAAGATAAGTACCGACATTAATCAACCCTAACATTGGGACTCTGCCTCATAATCAGAGACTGATACTTCTGACTCCTGCATAAGACATACTTTGATATTGACCAGAGTGAACTTTTGAAATAAGGACTTCCTTAACACCAACTATTTTGCTGAAACAGTTACATACATTAGTTATACTCTTTTGGCTCAGCAGGGGCCATTATACACATGAATACATATCTATTTACATATACCAGAGTACTCTTATCTTGCTTAAATTGCATTTTGTGCAGCTTGTTGAATATGATTTATAATACCCCACGACAAAGAAGAGTTTACTGCAGAATTAGAAATAGGAGTAAGAAAAACACCTGGAATTCTGCCATGTGTGTTAAACCTCAAAAGCCATTACCTATAATGTAAACATATCATAAATAAGCTTTGGCTTAAACAAACATAAACAAAATAGGTGTTGCTTTATTAATTATTATTATCGGTTATTTGTAGAGCGCCAACAGATTCTGCAGCGCTGGTTAGATTATGTTCTTGTTCAAAAAAATGTTTTTCTAAGAAATTCCTACGTAAGCCCTGTGGGTATTTTGGTAACGTTCTGAGCAAGAAAGAAAACGCTTACCTTTTAATATAATAACAAAATCAGTTAATTGTCCCTTTAAATGCATTTGTTTGTGCTCACTCTCACCTCTTTTTGTTTGTTTTCAAATCTTAGCTGCATTATATACAAGACAGTGTGCGATGCCTGCACTTACATCATCACTTACGTACACTCAATAAACCGTTCATTTACCCACACTTTTCACACTCAGCATACAACCAAATTATTCTCTCCTCTGCTCCTGTGCATACCAAGAAGTCACTGTGCAGCATTTAGGGTTAAAGGGACATGAAAGACATTTTTTTCCCTTTATGATTCAGATAGAGTATACAATTTTAAACAACTTTTCAATTTACCTCTTATCTAATTTGCTTAGTTCTCTTGTCAATATCCTTTGCTCAAAAGTATACCTAGGTGGGCTCAGGAGGTGGGAGTTAGCTGCACATATCTGCCTCTTTTTATTGGCTTACCAATGTGTTCAGCTAGCTCCCAGTGATGCATTGCTGATCCTTCAAAAAAGGATACAAAAAAAAATAAGCAAAATTGACAATAGAAGAAAATTGGAAAGTTGTTTAAGAATGTATGCTCTGTTATGTCCCTTTAAGGTTTTACATCCAACACAAAGCACTACAGCCTCTGTGGATTTTTTTTTCTCTGCCCTCCAATTCTCAGATATAAATTGCAGGAAACACAGGCAAAGTAAAAAAATAAACGTGCATTGCAAATTGTTTCACTATTCATAATTAAACATGTTAATGGGAATTACAATTTAATTAAAGGGACACTGAACCCAAAATTTTTCTTTTGTAATTCAGAAAGAGCATGCAAGTTTAAGCAACTTTCTAATTTATTCCTATTATCAATTTTTCTTCATTCTCTTGCTATCTTTATTTGAAAAAGAAGGCATCTAAGCTTTTTTGGGTTTAGTACTCTGGACAGCACTTTTTTTTATTGGTGGATGAATTTATCCACCAATCAGCAAGGACAACTCAGGTTGTTCACCAAAAATGGGCCGGCATCTAAACTTACATTCTTGCATTTCAAATAAAGATACCAAGAGAATGAAGAAAATTTTATAATAGGAGTATATTAGAAAGTTGCTTAAAATGTCATGCTCTATCTGAATCAGGAACAAAATTTTTTGGTTACAGTGTCCCTTTAAGACGTCCCTTTAACATAAATGGACAAAACTCACCTTACCAGCCCCTTCCAACCATTCAGGTAATGTTCTACTACAACATCTTGATCATCATCGACCAAACAAGACTTAAAGCTGACCAAGACCTCCCTGAGGCTGAATTTTTCTTCTGAACTGGACATACTGGGTTTGGCTTTGTTCTTCAGCTGTTCTGTAAAAGCAAATTAGTTTAGAACACATTTACTTCGGACAAATGTACTAATATTCATCAATGATGTAAAAGGCATGTGCGCTTGTCAGCCCTTCCATGTCATGGAGTTCTGATGTACATTTAAATCTGGACAAAGAAGCCATTTGCTTTTATTTCCCATGATCCAGATAGAATTTTAAAAACGTTTCCAATTCACATCTATTATAAAATTTGCTTAGTTCCCAAGGTAGTCTATTTAGAAAAGTATACCTAGGTGGGCAGCGTGTGTGTCTGGAGAACTTATAGGGGCAACAGATTGCGGAAACCCTGCCCCTGCTGCCATCTAGTGTTCTTGAAAATGTATATCGTTAAAAACATTCAAACAAAGCTGCTGTCCGATAGTGCCCTGAACACATGCACACTACTGAGCATACCTACCTGCTTTTTAACAAAGGATACCAAAAGAACAGGGTAACTTTGTTAATATAAGTAAATTGGAAAGTTATTCTTTTATTCATTTCACAGCCAGAATCATGAAAAAAAAACTGTTTTGGTATTTGTGCCCCTTTAAAAAGGTAACACTGAAATAGTATTAGAATAGCAATACACTTAAGTTATATATTACAGAACAGTTGTTTTGCGCCTTTAATTTTTTTCTTTGCAACTTTGAACTCTGCTTTCCAAAATGTAATGTTGGGTTTGTAAACACTGCCCATTTACTAAGAATGTGTCATATGGAAAAATAAAGAGATGCATTGTAAAGGGAAAAAAATCTCTCTGCTAACATGTGATGTCGTTGTGAATAAGTACTGTCAAATGTGAATATTATGCATTAAGATAAAATTGAACAGCCATTTCAATTTAATTTTGAAAAACATACAACATAATTTTAAAAAAGTGAGAACAACAAAAAGTAAATTATGGTTTTGATGTCAGGAATTTGCCAGTATTCACTGAAAATGTGGGTTTTAATGGATCCTGAAGATTTCATTCAAAGCAAACATTTGCACTTGTATTGTCACTGCATACAGGCACAATACAAAGCAATGAGACATCCTGATTCCTCCAGGAAGTGATTTTCCAACAACTAACCTGTTAAGCAGCTTAGACAAATAGTGCTGAACTAAGCAATATTTTTCACATATATAAATAGTAACCAAACAGGTTTGGGAAATAATAGTCTAAAATAATATAAATTGCTCAAGGAGACTCTCCTGTCGTCTTTAAAGGGACAGTCTAGGCCAAAATAAACTTTCATGATTTAGATAGAGCATGTAATTTTAAACAATTTTCCAATTTACTTTTATCACTAATTTTGCTTTGTTCTCTTGGTATTCTTAGTTGAAAGCTTAACCTAGGAGGTTCATATGCTAATTTCTTAGACCTTGAAGCCCACCTCTTTCAGATTGCATTTTAACAGTTTTTCCACCACTAGAGGGTGTTAGTTCACATATTTCATATAGATAACACTGTGCTTGTGCACGTGAAGTTACCTGGGAGCAGGCACTGATTGGCTAAACTGCAAGTCTGTCAAAAGAACTGAAATAAGGGGGCAGTTTGCAGAGGCTTAGATACAAGATAATCACAGAGGTTAAAAGTATATTATTATAACTGTGTTGGTTATGCAAAACTGGGAAATGGGTAATAAAGGGATTATCTATCTTTTAAAACAATAAAAATTCTGGTGAAGACTGTCCTTTTAACTAGTCCCCACATATTTTCCATTATGCCCACTTTGTATGGATCCTACACACACACACACTATATATACACACACGTTGATTGGAGTAGCCATGTTAGTCCAGAGATTTAGATATCAAAATAACAAGAGTATTGCATTGAGCAATGATACTTTTTTATTGGACTAACTATACTTTTATAAGACGACAAGCTTTCGGAAGAATGTCTACCTTTTTCAAGTCTGAATTATCCACAAGATAACAAGTCAGTATTGTTTCAGACTTGAAAAACAGAATTTATGCTTACCTGATAAATTACTTTCTCCAACGGTGTGTCCGGTCCACGGCGTCATCCATAACTTGTGGGAATATTCTCTTCCCCAACAGGAAATGGCAAAGAGCACAGCAAAAGCTGTCCATATAGTCCCTCCCAGGCTCCGCCCCCCCAGTCATTCGACCGACGGATAGGAGAAAAAAAGGAGAAACTATAGGGTGCCGTGGTGACTGTAGTGTATAAAGAAATACATTTTTCAAACCTGATTAAAAAACCAGGGCGGGCCGTGGACCGGACACACTGTTGGAGAAAGTAATTTATCAGGTAAGCATAAATTCTGTTTTCTCCAACATTGGTGTGTCCGGTCCACGGCGTCATCCATAACTTGTGGGAACCAATACCAAAGCTTTAGGACACAGATGAAGGGAGGGAGCAAATCAGGTTACCTAAACAGAAGGCAGCACGGCTTGCAAAACCTTTCTCCCAAAAATAGCCTCCGAAGAAGCAAAAGTATCAAATTTATAGAATTTGGCAAAAGTGTGCAGAGAAGACCAAGTCGCTGCCTTACATATCTGATTAACAGAAGCCTCATTCTTGAAGGCCCATGTGGAAGCCACAGCCCTAGTAGAGTGAGCTGTGATTCGTTCAGGAGGCTGCCGTCCGGCAGTCTCGTAAGCCAATCGGATGATGATTTTCAGCCAGAAGGAAAGAGAGGTAGCAGTAGCTTTTTGACCTCTCCTCTTACCAGAATAAACGACAAACAGAGAAGAAGTTTGTCTGAAATCCTTTGTTGCTTCTAAATAGAACTTTAAAGCACGGACTACATCTAAATTGTGTAACAAACGTTCCTTCTTTGAAACTGGATTCGGACACAAAGAAGGAACAACTATTTCCTGGTTAATATTCTTGTTGGAAACAACTTTTGGAAGAAAACCAGGCTTGGTACGCAAAACAACCTTATCTGAAAGGAACACCAGATAGGGTGGGTCACACTGCAAAGCAGATAATTCAGAAACTCTTCTAGCAGTAGAAATAGCAACCAAAAACAGAACTTTCCAAGATAATAACTTGATATCTATGGAATGTAAGGGTTCAAACGGAACCCCTTGAAGAACTGAAAGAACTAAATTTAGACTCCAGGGAGGAGTCAAAGGTCTGTAAACAGGCTTGATCCTGACCAAAGCCTGTACAAAAGCTTGTACATCTGGCACAGCTGCCAGTCGTTTGTGTAACAAGACAGATAGAGCAGAAATCTGTCCTTTTAGGGAACTCGCTGATAATCCCTTATCCAAACCTTCTTGGAGAAAGGAGAGGATCCTGGGAATTTTAATCTTACTCCATGAGAATCCCTTGGATTCACACCAACAGATATATCTTTTACACATTTTATGGTAAATCTTTCTAGTCACAGGTTTTCTGGCTTGGACCAAAGTATCTATCACTGAATCCGAAAACCCGCGCTTGGATAAAATCAAGCGTTCAATTTCCAAGCAGTCAGCTGGAGAGAAATTAGATTTGGATGTTCGAATGGACCTTGCACTAGAAGATCCTGTCTCAAAAGGTAGCTTCCATGGTGGAGCCGATGACATATTCACCAGGTCTGCATACCAAGTCCTGCGTGGCCACGCAGGAGCTATCAGAATCACAGAGGCCTTCTCCTGTTTGATACTGGCTACCAGCCTGGGAAGGAGAGGGAACGGTGGAAACGCATAAGCTAGGTTGAAGGACCAAGGCGCTACTAATGCATCCACTAGAGTCGCCTTGGGATCCCTGGATCTGGACCCGTAGCAAGGAACCTTGAAGTTCTGACGAGACGCCATCAGATCCATGTCTGGAATGCCCCATAATTGAGTCAACTGGGCAAACACCTCCGGGTGAAGTTCCCACTCCCCCAGATGGAAAGTCTGACGACTCAGATAATCCGCCTCCCAGTTGTCTACTCCTGGGATGTGGATCGCAGATAGATGGCAGGAGTGATCCTCCGCCCATTTGATGATTTTGGACACCTCTCTCATCGCCAGGGAACTCCTTGTTCCCCCCTGATGGTTGATGTAAGCAACAGTCGTCATGTTGTCTGACTGGAATCTTATGAATCTGGCCTTCGCTAGTTGAGGCCAAGCCCGGAGAGCATTGAATATCGCTCTCAGTTCCAGAATGTTTATCGGGAGAAGAGACTCTTCCTGAGACCATAGACCCTGAGCTTTCAGGGAATCCCAGACCGCGCCCCAGCCTAATAGACTGGCGTCGGTCGTGACGATGACCCACTCTGGTCTGCGGAAGCTCATTCCCTGGGACAGGTGATCCTGGGTCAGCCACCAACGGAGTGAGTCACGGGTCATCTGGTCTACTTGAATCCTTGGAGACAAGTCTTTATAGTCCCCATTCCACTGCTTGAGCATGCACAGTTGTAATGGTCTTAGATGAATTTGAGCAAAAGGAACTATGTCCATTGCTGCAACCATCAACCCTACTACTTCCATGCACTGAGCTATGGAAGGCTGCAGAATAGAGTGAAGAACTTGACAAGCGTTTAGAAGCTTTGACTTTCTGACGTCTGTCAGGAAAATCTTCATTTCTAAAGAATCTATTATTGTTCCCAAGAAGGGAACTCTTGTCGACGGAGACAGGGAACTCTTTTCTACGTTCACCTTCCACCCGTGAGATCTGAGAAAGGCTAGAACAATGTCTGTATAAGCCTTTGCTTTGGAAAGGGACGACGCTTGGATTAGGATGTCGTCCAGGTAAGGTGCCACTGCAATACCCCTTGGTCTTAGAACCGCTAGAAGGGACCCGAGCACCTTTGTGAAAATCCTTGGAGCAGTGGCTAGCCCGAATGGAAGAGCCACAAACTGGTAATGCTTGTCCAGAAAGGCGAACCTTAGGAACTGAAAATGATCTTTGTGGATAGGAATATGTAGATACGCATCCTTTAAATCCACGGTAGTCATAAATTGACCCTCCTGGATTTAGGTAAAATCGTTCGAATAGTTTCCATTTTGAACAATGGAACTCTGAGAAATTTGTTTAGAATCTTTAAATCCAGAATTGGTCTGAAAGTTCCCTCTTTTTTGGGAACTACAAACAGATTTGAGTAAAACCCCTGACCTTGTTCCACAGTTGGAACTGGGTGTATCATTCCCATCTTTAACAGGTCTTCTACACAATGTAAGAATGCCTGTCTCTTTATTTGGTTTGAAGATAAGTGAGACATGTGGAACCTTCCCCTTGGGGGTAGTTCCTTGAATTCTAGAAGATAACCCTTAGAGACTATTTCTAGTGCCCAGGGATCCTGAACATCTCTTGCCCAAGCCTGAGCAAAGAGAGAGATTCTGCCCCCTACTAGATCCGGTCCCGGATCGGGGGCTACCCCTTCATGCTGTCTTGGTAGCAGCAGCAGGCTTCTTGGCCTGTTTACCCTTGTTCCAGCCTTGCATCGGTTTCCAAGCTGGTTTAGTCTGGGAAGCGTTACCCTCTTGTCTAGAGGCTGCAGAGTTGGAAGCCGTTCCGTTCCTGAAATTGCGAAAGGAACGAAAATTAGACTTATTCTTAGCCTTGAAAGGCCTATCTTGTGGGAGGGCATGGCCCTTACCCCCAGTGATGTCTGAAATAATTTCTTTCAATTCTGGCCCAAAAAGGGTCTTACCTTTGAAAGGGATATTAAGCAATTTTGTCTTGGAAGATACATCCGCCGACCAAGACTTTAGCCAGATTTGCAAACCCTGAATTTTTCGCCGCTAATCTCGCTAACTGCAAAGCGGCATCTAAAATAAAGGAATTAGCTAACTTAAGTGCGTGAATTCTGTCCATAACTTCCTCATACGGAGTCTCCCTACTGAGCGATTTTTCTAGTTCTTCGAACCAGAACCATGCTGCTGTAGTGACAGGAATAATACACGAAATAGGTTGAAGGAGGTAACCTTGCTGTACAAAAATCTTTTTAAGCAAAAAGATCTTTGAAAGCACAATTGTCCTCAATAGGAATGGTCGTGCGTTTGGCTAGTGTAGAAACCGCCCCCTCGACCTTAGGGACTGTTTGCCATAAGTCCTTTCTGGGGTCGACCATAGGGAATAATTTCTTAAATATAGGAGGAGGGACAAAAAGGTATGCCTGGCTTCTCCCACTCCTTATTCACTATGTCCGCCACCCGCTTGGGTATTGGAAAAGCGTCAGGGTGCACCGGGACCTCTAGGAACTTGTCCATCTTGCACAATTTTTCTGGGATGACCAGATTGTCACAATCATCCAAAGTAGATAGCACCTCTTTAAGCAATGCGCGGAGATGCTCTAATTTAAATTTAAATGTCACAACATCAGGTTCTGCCTGCTGAGAAATTCTTCCTGTATCAGAAATTTCCCCATCTGACAAAACCTCCCTCATTGCCACTTCAGATTGGTGTGAGGGTATGACAGAAAAATTATCATCAGCGCCCTCCTGCTCTACAGTGTTTAAAACAGAGCAATCGCGCTTTCTCTGAAATGCTGGCATTTTGGATAAAATATTTGCTATGGAGTTATCCATTACTTCCGTCAATTGTTGCATAGTAACAAGCATTGGCGCGCTAGAAGTACTAGGGGTCTCCTGCGTGGGCAAAACTGGTGTAGACACAGAAGGAGATGATGTAGAACTATGTCTACTTCCTTCATCTGAGGAATCATCTTGGGCAACTTTATTATCTGTGACAGTACTGTCCTTACTTTGTTTGGACGCTATGGCACAATTATCACACATATTAGAAGGGGGAGTCACATTGGCTTCCATACATACAGAACATGATCTATCTGAAGGCACAGACATGTTAAACAGGCTTAAACTGGTTAATAAAGCACAAAAACCGTTTTAAAACAAAAACTCTTTAAATGTTAAACAGTGCACACTTTATTACTGAATATGTGAAAAACTATGAAGGAATTATCCAATCTTTACCAAATTTTCACCACAGTGTCTTAAAGCATTCAAAGCATTGCACCCCAAATTTCAGGCTGTTAACCCTTAAAATGTGGAAACCGGAGCCGTTTACAATTTTAACCCCCTTACAGTCCCAGCCCCAGCCTTTGCTGCGACTTCACCAATCCCAGGGGGGTATACGATACCAAATGAAGCCTTCTAGGAACCTTTTCAGTGAATTCCAGACCCACACACATGCAGCTGCATGTACTGTTCTCAAAAGTAACTGCGCAGTAATGGCGCGAAAATGAGGCTCTGCCAACTACAGAGAAAGGCCCTTCCTGACTGGGAAGGTGTCTAAACAAGTGCCTGGCGTAAAAAACGTACCCCAAAGTTATAAAAGTGTGAAATTCAACTTCAAACTGTATATAATACCTAAATAAAGCAATCGATTTAGCCCATAAAAGTGTCTACCAGTTTATAGCCCATAATAAGCCCTTTATTCTGTTTGAGACTAAGAAAATGGCTTACCGATCCCCATGAGGGGAAAAATGACAGCCTTCCAGCATTACACAGTCTTGTTAGAAAAATGGCTAGTCATACCTTAAGCAGAAAAGTCTGCAAACTGTTCCCCCCAACTGAAGTTCTCTCAGCTCAACAGTCCTGTGTGGGAACAGCAATCAATTTTAGTTACTGCTGCTAAAATCATCCTCCTCTTATAAACAGAACTCTTCATCTCTTTCTGTTTCAGAGTAAATAGTACATACCAGCACTATTTTAAAATAACAAACTCTTGATAGAAGAATAAAAAACTACAACTAAACACCACATACTCTTCACCATCTCCGTGGAGATGCTACTTGTTCAGAGCGGCAAAGAGAATGACTGGGGGGGCGGAGCCTGGGAGGGACTATATGGACAGCTTTTGCTGTGCTCTTTGCCATTTCCTGTTGGGGAAGAGAATATTCCCACAAGTTATGGATGACGCCGTGGACCGGACACACCAATGTTGGAGAAAAGGAAGACACTCTTCCGAAATCTTGTCATCTTATAAATGTATAGTTAGTCCAATAAAAAAGTATCATTGCTCAATGCAATACTCTCGTTTTTTGAGATTATATATATATATATATATATATATATATATATATATATATATATATATATATATATATATATATATATATATATATATATATATAATACACAGTAGAAGATGCACTCTCACCAACGTGAGTCAATTGCCAGGGTGCTATAAAATGTGAGCAAACAAAATTCATATAATAAAAAAAATAAGCACTCACTGAGCTTCAGTCATCTGTTCAATCAGAAGTGTGGTTTATTGTGACGTTTCGGAACAGCACAATATCCCTTCCTCAGAATACTAGGCCTAGTTGAATAAGAAATTGCGGCTGACAAGTAAAAGATGTGGCTTTTCCCCCTATCTTTAACCCTTTAATGACCACAGCACTTTTCCATTTTCTGTCCATTTGGGACCAAAGCTATTTTTACATTTTTGTGGTCTTTGTGTTTAGCTGTAATTTTCCTCGTACTCATTTACTGTACCCACACATATTATATATCGTTTTTCTCGCCATTAAATGGACTTTCCAAAGATACCATTATTTTCATCATATCTTATAATTTACTATAAAAAAAATTATAAAATATGAGAAAAAAATGGAAAAAAACACACACTTTTTCTAACTTTGACCCCCAAAATCTGTTACACATCTACAACCACCAAAAAACACCAATGCTAAATAGTTTCTAAATTTTGTCCTGAGTTTAGAAATACCCAATGTTTACATGTTCTTTGCTTTTTTTGCAAGTTATAGGGCCATAAATACAAGTAGCACTTTGCTATTTACAAACCATTTTTTTTTCAAGATTAGCGCTAGTTACATTGGGACACTGATATCTTTCAGGAATCTCTGAATATCCATTGACATATATATATTTTTTTTAGAAGACATCCCAAAGTATTGATCTAGGCCAATTTTGGTATATTTCATGCCACCATTTCACCGCCAAATGCGATCAAATACAAAATATCGTTCACTTTTTCACAATTTTTTTCACAAACTTTTGGTTTCTAACTGAAATTATTTACAAACAGCTTGTGCAATTATGGCACAAATGGTTGTAAATGCTTCTCTGGGATCCCCTTTGTTCAGAAATAGCAGACATATATGGCTTTGGCGTTGCTTTTTGGTAATTAGAAGGCTGCTAAATGCCACTGTGCACCACACGTGTATTATGCCCAGCAGTAAAGGGGTTAATTAGGGAGCATGTAGGGAGCTTTTTAGAGTAATTTTAGCTTTAATGTAGTGTAGTAGACAACCCCAAGTAATGATCTATGCCCATTTTGGTATATTTCAAGCCACCATTTCACCGCCAATTGCGATCAAATTAAAAAAAAAAGTAAAATTTTTCACAATTTTAGGTTTCTCACTGAAATCATTTACAAACAGCTTGTGCAATTATGGCACAAATTGTTGTAAATGCTTCTCTGGGATCCCTTTTGTTCAGAAATAGCAGACATATATGGCTTTGCCATTGCTTTTTGGTACTTAGAAGGCTGCTAAATGCCGCTGCGCATCACACGTGTATTATGGCTAGCAGTGAAGGGGTTAATTAGGTAGCTTGTAGGGAGCTTGCAGGGTTAATTTTAGCTTTAGCGTAGAGCTCAGCCTCCCACCTGAAATATCAGACCCCCTGATCCCTCCCAAACAGCTCTCTTCCCTCCCCCACCCCACAATTGTCCCCGCCATCTTAAGTACTGGCAGCAACTCTGCCAGTACTAAAATAAAAGATATATTTAGGCTTTTGGGGGGGGGGGGTTTAAGCATATTTACATATGCTGCTGTGTAGGAGCCCCCCTTAGGCCCCAACCTGACTGATCCTCCACCAAACAGCTCTCTAACCCTCCCCCTCTGCCTTAATGGCCGCCATTTTGGGTACTGGCAGCTGTCTGCCAGTACCCAGTTTAGAATAAAATAGTTGCTTTTTTATTTTTTCCCCCATTTTCTGTAGTGTAGCTCCCCCCCCCCCCCCACCAAAGAACAAACCCCCACCCCCTCCTAGATACCTTTGATTGTTTTTTTTTTTTAAATGTAAACTTTTTTTCTGAAACTTTTAGTGCTGTCTTTTCTGTAGTGTAGCGGTTCCCACCCGCTCCCACCCCGTGCACGCGCCCGCCCGCCGTGCACGCGCCCCCCATCGGCCCCGCCCCCCCTCTACATTACCCGGCCCATCGATGGCCGCCCACCCGCCTCCCAAGTCGGCTCCCACCCACCAACGATACCGGCCATCGATGTCCAGTGCAGAGAGGGCCACAGAGTGGCTCTCTCTGCATCGGATGGCCATCTACAGTTATTGCAGGATGCCTCCATATCGAGGCATCACTGCAATAACCGGAAAGCAGCTGGAAGCGAGCAGGATCGCTTCCAGCTGCTTTCCACACCGAGGACGTGCAGGGTACGTCCTCAGGCGTTAACTGCCTTTTTTTTTGAGGACGTACTCTGCACGTCCTCGGTCGTTAAGGGGTTAACATTGAGTGGACTGGAAAATAACACATAACATAACATAAACATAACATAAACATAACATAAACATATATATATATATATATATATATATATATATATATATATATATATATATATATATATATAAAAGAAAAAAAAATGTCCTCTTTTTATGCAGAAAATAAAAAATTACTGCTCACTGGCTGATAAACAGAACTCCCCACTGCTTATTGATGGCTAGGGACATGCGCCTCTCAGGCATAAAACAATTGTTATGCTACGGTTTTTACAGTGTTCATATTAAGGCTTTAAATATATTATATAAAAACAAATTTAATATATATTACATCACTCCTTTTACATTTTGGGAGAGGCCTGAAACGTAACTCATGTACTTCCCATTGACTTTTATGATCAGCAGCTGACTCCCATTAGTGCTTTGCTACTCTTGAGCATACCTAGATATTCCTTTCAACAACTGATGGCAAGAGAACAAAGCAAATTTGATAATAGAAATAAATTGGAAAGTTGTTTAAAATTGAATGATCTATGTGAATCTGGAAAGAAAACATTTGGGGTTCATATCCTTTTAAAATGCATTACACAGGTATAATTTTGGTCGAGGTTTAACATTTTTCAATGCGCTCTGTCATTGGGAATGCAATGAAAACAAATAGAAAAAGAGTCAGATAACTACACTTAACTGAGTAGTACAAATAACTTTCATATATTTCATCATATCTACTTTGTACTTTCTACTGTAACAACCTTTCCTTTGAAAACATTAATGACTTAAACAAAAAAAAACTTGGGATAATTATTTATTAAAATATTTGCTTAAAAGGGACATTAAACACTAAATACATTCTAGATTGAATGAAGCATTTAAAGAAAAGATTAGTCGGAAAATAACATTTAAAGTAAATGTCAACTTTCACGAATGAAAGCCCCGTTTTTAAAAATACTATTAAAAACAGGGGCACTTTCATTCATGAAAGTTTACATTGAAGCCGTTTTTTTAAAATACTGACCTTTTATTCCTAGCAAGCATGGAACACCGGAGCAGCGATTCCTACGTCTCCAGGACATCTCTTCTTACTTCAGATATGACGCATCCGGCTTCCTCCAATCACGGCGTGGCCTCAGGCAATGTTTGCTCTGGGGGTGAAGCCGTTATTGGAGGAAGCCGGATGCGTCATTTATGGCATAAGAAGAAACGTCCTGGGGGCGAAGGAATCGCTGCTCCAGTGTTCCACGCTTGCTAGGAATAAAAGGTAAGTATTTTAAAAGAACGACTTCAATGTAAACTTTCATGAATGAAAGTGCCCCTGTTTTTAATAGTATTTTTAAAAACAGGACTTTCATTCATGAAAGTTGACATTCACTTTAAATAGTGACAAAATAAGTGTAAAGTTGTAGTGTCTATAAAACATTGGGAGCTGCCATGTTGTAACCTAGGCTACCTTCTCTGCTGTGGCCAATGGCTGTGTGGAATATAACCGTGTTCTGCATTTCCGTTTCTAACATGAACTGAAAAGCTAACAATTTTAGAACAGAATTACATGAAAAGGGGACAAAATAAACTATATTGCAGGGGTTGTTTTTTTTATACATACGATTTATCATTTTATATTACCATTTCAAATTATTTATTGTCCCTTTAAATAAAAATGTTATAAAAGCAGCTCAGTGTTTATATTTATTCATCCTCCTGAAGTGTGCGTTTCTTTAGGAGCACAGTAAAAGAACAGTCTGTTTTAGAAAAATAAAAGCGATTTGTGTTTTACGCAAATATAAAACAAAAGAAAGCGAGATTCAGAAATAATAATCCTACGGGACAAAAACTCTTCTGTGCACAGGATGCTTTTCCTATACACTGTGTGCAGAATTATTAGGCAAATGAGTATTTTGACCACATCATCCTCTTTATGCATGTTGTCTTACTCCAAGCTGTATAGGCTCGAAAGCCTACTACCAATTAAGCATATTAGGTGATGTGCATCTCTGTAATGAGAAGGGGTGTGGTCTAATGACATCAACACCCTATATCAGGTGTGCATAATATTAAGCAACTTCCTTTCCTTTGGCAAAATGGGTCAAAAGAAGGACTTGACAGGCTCAGAAAAGTAAAAAATAGTGAGATATCTTGCAGAGGGATGCAGCACTCTTAAAATTGCAAAGCTTCTGAAGCGTGATCATCGAACAATCAAGCGTTTCATTCAAAATAGTCAACAGGGTCGCAAGAAGCGTGTGGAAAAACCAAGGCGCAAAATAACTGCCCATGAACTGAGAAAAGTCAAGCGTGCAGCTGCCAAGATGCCACTTGCCACCAGTTTGGCCATATTTCAGAGCTGCAACATCACTGGAGTGCCCAAAAGCACAAGGTGTGCAATACTCAGAGACATGGCCAAAGGTAAGAAAGGCTGAAAGACGACCACCACTGAACAAGACACACAAGCTGAAACGTCAAGACTGGGCCAAGAAATATCTCAAGACTGATTTTTCTAAGGTTTTATGGACTGATGAAATGAGAGTGAGTCTTGATGGGCCAGATGGATGGGCCCGTGGCTGGATTAGTAAAGGGCAGAGAGCTCCAGTCCGACTCAGACGCCAGCAAGGTGGAGGTGGAGTACTGGTTTGGGCTGGTATCATCAAAGATGAGCTTGTGGGGCCTTTTCGGGTTGAGGATGGAGTCAAGCTCAACTCCCAGTCCTACTGCCAGTTTCTGGAAGACACCTTCTTCAAGCAGTGGTACAGGAAGAAGTCTGCATCTTCAAGAAAAACATGATTTTCATGCAGGACAATGCTCCATCACACGCGTCCAAGTACTCCACAGCGTGGCTGGCAAGAAAGGGTATAAAAGAAGAAAATCTAATGACATGGCCTCCTTGTTCACCTGATCTGAACCCCATTGAGAACCTGTGGTCCATCATCAAATGTGAGATTTACAAGGAGGGAAAACAGTACACCTCTCTGAACAGTGTCTGGGAGGCTGTGGTTGCTGCTGCACGCAATGTTGATGGTGAACAGATCAAAACACTGACAGAATCCATGGATGGCAGGCTTTTGAGTGTCCTTGCAAAGAAAGGTGGCTATATTGGTCACTGATTTGTTTTTGTTTTGTTTTTGAATGTCAGAAATGTATATTTGTGAATGTTGAGATGTTATATTGGTTTCACTGGTAAAAATAAATAATTGAAATGGGTATATATTTGTTTTTTGTTAAGTTGCCTAATAATTATGCACAGTAATAGTCACCTGCACACACAGATATCCCCCTAAAATAGCTATAACTAAAAACAAACTAAAAACTACTTCCAAAAATATTCAGCTTTGATATTAATGAGTTTTTTGGGTTCATTGAGAACATGGTTGTTGTTCAATAATAAAATTAATCCTCAAAAATACAACTTGCCTAATAATTCTGCACTCCCTGTATAAGGAATGCCACTTGGATTCTCGCTCCTATACATGGCACCAAATTCAAACTTGTAAAACATTAAGGGCCAGATTACAAGTGGAATGCAATTGATAGCGCAGGGGGCATCATCTTTTGTGCGACCTTAAGCGAAGAATAATACACAACATTGTATTACAAATGGGTGGTTAAATATTTTATCCAAATCTTAACGTGGCTGAAATGGTTCCTATACTTTTAAATGGATTGCGTAAGGAGTGCACGTATTACAAGTAGTGAGTTTAGTGTTGCGCTAAAGTGCAATCCAAATACAGCTGTAAAATGTAGCTCTTTTTAAGACCTGAAGTAATCCATTATTAACAGTTTAGTACAGAACTACATGAAGAACACTATTAGCTGCACTAGCTTAGTGCACACTTGGCTTAGCGCTTGATTGATACCAGACATTACATTTTTCTGGGCAACCCTTAGAGGTGCATTATGTGAATGATTTAGCGCACCCAATGTTATTGGAAATGCATAATAGCTCTCTCTAGATTATCGCTCGAGAAATAAAAAATAACTTTGGGTTTGTAATATTAACACAAAAATAGTAGAGCTGTTTATTGTTTTCGAGCAATGTTAAAGTGAAGGTAAAGTTTTACCTACTTGTAAACAGTAACAAAGTCTTCCTAGTTCCAATATTAAGATCGCTAACTTCATTTTTACAATTCATTATTTATTTGCAAAATAATATTGTTCTATATTAACATACCGTTATGTTAATAACTCCTCCCCACATCCACTTCCTGATCTTATTGACAGTGACGTATAGAGCGGTCCCACCCGCTCTATACGTGTGTCAAAAGAGCGTTCAGGAGAATCCAAATGATCTGCGCATGCGCACAGCATTGTCTACTAAGTAATGCGCATGCGGTAATCTTCTATACCAAAAACAAAGGCTAAACGCCTGCGCAGATCATCCCTTAGGTGGATGACGTAGTTTGATGGCCGCCTAACGGCCAGGATTTCAATAGACAGAGATAAAAACGTGACCAGCAAACAAAAATTTTTTTATTACGGGTTGAATTTTCTACTCAAAAGCAAGTAAGTTTACAGCTATAAAACTCATTTTATACTTAGAATTAGAAAAAATGATGAATTAAACTAATATTTATTTTTGGTAAAAAGTATAATTAGATAATGCAATCGTGAAAACTTTACCTTCACTTTAACGAACAATAGCCCTAATAATTTTTTAGCTCCCCTTGTAATCTAGATCTCACTTAGTAGTATCCTGGAATCAATCTGATGAACGCCTGTAGCTAAAACCACTCCCCTACATACACTAAAGCTTCAAAATTAAATAATAAGTTTTAAAACAGGCGTATGGGTATAGAACAATTTCAGGCTAAGGATATTTGTATATTATGTCCAGAGGACAGAATATAAAAAACAAAAACACATACCTAGTGGCAGGAATAAGAGGAGTTTTATACCCAAGGACCTGTCTTCATAAGTGAGTACTCGCTAGGTGAGCCAAGATAATCATTTTTCAGAATAAAAGGAAAATAATAAAATAGAATGTGTGTTTGAGAGAAAGGGGTGCTTCACTAATTTGCAATATCACATCCTTTAAGATAAACTTGTGGGGACAAAATAAATTCAATAATGTCTAGTGCTGCATAAGAAAAATATTTTGTATCAATCATTTCTTTACTTTAGATAAGAGAATCTATAATTGGGGCATTTGATAAGTTTACCTGCAAGCAAATTTAAAAGAAAATAGTAATAATAAAAAACAAAATAAAAATCGAAGCTTATATTCTTCCGCACTACATATATAGTTTACAGTAATTATGTAGAAAAGACAAATTAATTTCCATACATGATATAAAAGCAATAAACTGGTCTAGATTTACAAATGAGATCCAAAGTTTACCTCTTCTTATCTTAGAGGCTACTGATATTTTGCAGACTATGTCATTATTAATTGTTCAGTACTATAATGGGAACAGAGTACGAATGGGAGTCTGTAAATGAGAGTGAGAGTAATAAAAAGGGGGGGACGTTAAAGACTTCAGACGCAACATGTGAGAGCCCCATGGCAAAGGAGTGTTAACCCCTATGATAACAAGGACCATACATGCAAATAGGGGATCCTAGGGGATCACAAATTTATTTGACCGTAAGCAAGCATCCAACTAGAATACAGAGATATAGAACACAATTATATATAGATATATTTAGAATAACCTGTAGAATATTTTGATATAAAGGGTCAGTAAACTCAAAATGAATATTTCATTATACAGATAGGGCATAAAAAAAAAAACCTATTTAGTTCTATTAACAAATTTACTTCATTTTCTTGACATCCTTTGTTGAAGGAGCAACAATGTACAGTACTACTGTAAGATGGCTTAAACACAATATACAAACAAATAAGTTAAAGAGTTTCCATAAAATCAATAAAAAAATCTTAAAATTGACTGTAACAAGTCTTTTTAACAATAAAATTATACTGTGGAATTTATTACATATTAGAATGAGCAACGTCATTACTTTACATATTTACTTTAGGGAGATTCCTCTGATCATATCCTGTTTTCTAGTATTGGTGCTTATCTACTGCATTTTCTTATTGACACTGACATCTCTTGTGGTTATATTCTCAGGAGGAAATACTGGTGTTTTTACATATGTATTTGGCAATGTATTCAAGACGAGCTTCCTTTCCACACAGCTGTGAGAAAAAGCAGCGCCCTGAACTGACTGACTACGTGTGGAATATGTCTGTCCCCAAAATGTCTTCGTCATTACTTACCTGTTTGTCGCCAGCACCTGTCACCTCACCTAAAGACACAACCCAACTTTAATACCCAGAAAGACATTTCCATTGCTAACCACGCCCACACGGTGTCATTACTAACACTCAGCCAATCCCTACCTCGCAGCTACATTCACACACCAGCTCAGCCACTGAACGCACAATCTGGGCATAAAGGTATCGTCCTCTTTCTTTATTTCCCGCCCACACCAACTCATCTAGTTTTTTTATTGGGTGGATAAATTAAATAGTCGCTGATGATTGGTTTAAACCTAACCTCTGACCTTGTGTCGTAAGGATCATGGCGCTGGTTATTTCTAATGCAGGTTTCAGGTGGTTTGTAAGTACTAGTGATTTGTTGTAACTGTTCTAATATTATAAATGTTATTATGGTTGTACATTTTTTTTATATATAGCACATACCTCATGCAAGTGACTCAGTATTTATTGTTTCTTACATTATTTTAAGGTTCTGTTCGGACTGCGCACTGTATACAGTTCAATATCCTGTAGTACACATTTTATGTTGTGGATTTTTGTGTGTTCACAGTGCCACTACTTAATTTTAATTCTGCATAGAACTAGTAACATGAGTTTGAAGATCAAGATTCAAGTACATATGTATCAATGTAAAAAAAAGGTTGCCTTGTTAGTAATATCTTTAAAGAGACAGTAAAACCAAATTAAAGGGACACAAAACTCAATTTTTTTCTTTTATGATTCAGATAGAGCTTATAATTTTCCAATTTACTTCTATTATTTAATTTGTTTTGTTCTCTTGTAATTCTTTGTTGAAAAGGATACCTTGGTAGGCTCAGGAGCTGCTGATTGGTTGCTGCACAAATATGCTTTGTGTTATTGGCTCACCCAGTGCGTTAACTAACTCCCAGTAGTACATTGCTGCTTCTTCAACAAAGGATACTAAGAGAATGAAGCAAATTAATTAATACAAGTAAATTGTAAAGTTGTTTAAAATTGTATTCTGTATATGAATCGTGAAAGAAAAAAAAATGGGTTTCATGTCCCTTTAAACTTAAACGATTTAGATAGGTTGTGTAATTTTAAACAAATTTCCCATTTTTATCATCAAATTTGCTTTGTTCTCTTGGTATTTGTTGTTAAAGGCTAAACTCAGGCAGGATTATAGGCTGATTTCTAAGACTCTACTACAGTCACCTTTTATCTCATTGTCTGGCTGGGATTAGCTAAAAACATGTACTCTTTATTCATGTGTGTCATATAGATAACATTATGCTCACCTCAGTGGCACTATTTAAAGGGACATTAAGGGCTAGATTACATGTGGATAGCACAATATCACTTTCGCTAAAGCAATATTTGCGCTCCACTTAGTAATACCAGTGCATGCAAATGTGTGCTGGTATTACAAGTTAGCCGCTGGGAAGCATTGCGCTCACGAGAGAGCGCTTCCATAGGCTATAATGGGAGCCTTGTTCCCATGCTGGGAGAAAAGGCATTAGAACTAGCGCAGCAATGGTAGCAAATTTGTAAATATATATGCTTATACGTATGTGTGTATGTCTATATATATATATTTACAGGGAACACACTGTAATCATAGACTGCTATGTAAAGGCTCTTTCTTTCATATAGGTGCCGAGAGTCCACAATTTGTTACACATGGGATATACATTGCTACCAGGAGGACCTCTGGTAGTCTTTCTAAGGCCCTTTGTAAATTCACAGTAAGCTTTTTTTTTTTCTGCCTCCCTTTACAAATGTACATACTCCTATCTTCTACCTCTGCTGATAGGCTTGTCAGTACTGGTTGGCTGTCTGCTTAAGAGTGGGCATGTGTCTACGATAATACAGGTAAGTATATATTTTTCCTTCTAGACACAGCTTTTATTTTTGGGCAATTATTAAAGTATAGGCTTATATTTGGTCATATATAGGCTGACCATATTGCCGCTTTAAGAAGGGACACATATGAAAAATACATGTCAGGGTTCTTACACAAAACATTTCTTTAAACAGCCCTGAAAACATCCCTGACATATGTATTTTTCATATGTGTCCCTTTTTAAAGCGGCAATATGGTCACCCTAATCATATAGGCAACCCAGGGACAAGCGTTAGGATGTTTCATGCTGGTAACAGTCAGGGTTCTGATTCTTAATTGCGATATGTTTTTTGGGTGTTATTTGGAGTGTTCAGGCTCAGAGAGTACTTACCGGCTCCAGGGGATGTTTTAAAAAAATTATACAGAGCGTCCGCCGTGTCATGCTTTTTTTTTTTTTTAACCCCCGGTGACATCATAGTGCGCTGGCGCATTTTTTTTTCCCATTTAAAGGGCCATGATACCCAAATGTTGAAACACCTAAATATGATGCAGCATAGCTTTAAAAAGCTGACTAGAAAATATTTCCTGAACATCTCTATGTAAAAAAGAAAGATATTTTACCATTTAAAAGTTACTCAGTAGCCACATCCCATTGTAAAGGATTTCTAAGCAGCAAATCAGTATGTCTGTCCCAGGACAGCTAAGGGAGTGAGCTTCGTGAACACTCATCTTATTTTCCTATGCAGTTTAAGGAAGTTTACCATGAAATCTCAAGAGAGTTAAGTCAAATCTCATGAGATCACAGTAAAAGAGTTCATGACCTCAGCACTGTTGATGTTGATTGGCTGCTGTTCATTTCTTTATTTTTTTTTTACCTGCAGCTAAGCAGCAGCTGAATTATAACTTTTTACACAGAACTTACTCTAGTGATCTGAGGTAAAATGTCTTCCTTTTTTTACATAGAGATGCTCAGGTGATATGTTCCTGTCAGCTTTTTACAGTTATACTTAATCAGTTTCAAGTGATTTAGCATATGAGTAATATGTCCCTTTAAATAGTTTCTCTCTAATTTCAATCTCGCTCTCATTTTTATATAGGGGCTTTAAAAGACAACAGCTAATAAGCTCTCTATATTTATTGTTTTTAAAAAAAACATTTATTTAGCAAAATTCTTTTAAGCACAAATTTTTCCAAATCTCAATTTTTTTTATGCAAATAAGGAATTATATTATATTTTTTCATTTTTGCTTTTTTACTTTGTCTGCCATAATGGAACATCTTGCTTCTGTCTCTGAAATTACCATAGAACCTAAGTCTGTTGTACACCTTTCTACCAAAGCTAAGTGTGTTTTTTGTAAAACTTCTGAAGTGCCAACTTCAGCAAATGTATGTGACTCATGCATAGTTTTTCTATCACGTCCTAATGATGTATCTATTGTTTCAAATGCTCCTTCTGTCTCAAATTCACAGATGGATACAGATGGCGTACCCCCAGCAATGAAGACTTTTATTGCTGCTTCAATTCAGAAGCAGGGATAGGCACGGGCCAAGGCTGTGGCAGACATTTTCCAAGGTACAGACCTTAGTGAAGGACACCAAGGTACATTTCAAATTAAAAAACATCAAAAAACACTCTCTTTACTGAGAGGGTAGTGGATGCATGGTGGAATAGCATCCAGCAGAAGTGGCAGCGAAGGGCAGTACATAAAAAGTGCTGCCCTGTACTATTCTTTATTACAGACACCAATTAACTAGTCAGGGCAGTTTTTTATAATCCCTCCCTCACTGGATATCCCCCCCCGCAGCACACCAATGATCCATACAGCATGCGCAGCACTTTTCATGTCCTGCCCATCAGCACGCAGAAATAAAATATGTATCTAGTGAAGCAGGACTGAATTCCACCTCAGTACAAGCAGGACAGAATTGTTAGCTCTCCTAGATCTATTTCCTGTGAGAGCCTGTTTTAACCCTTCACTCTCCCCTGGGTGGTCTCAGCATGCAGACCCCCTGGCTGCTAAGACATTCACTGGGAGTCCCAGTACAAGCAGAACAGCAGCCTCTTTAAACTGGCTTCTCTGACTCCCATCATTTTCAGACGGTACAATGTATCCCAGCAGCAGGAGCCTCCAGGATTCTATTTAAATGGGGGTCCCAGACTCCACCAATCCTGGAGGCTCCTGCTGCTGGGACACCTGATACCGTCTGAGAATAATGAGAGTCAGAACAGCCAGTTTAAAGAGGCTGCTGGGGGGACTCTGCAATTCCTGACCAAGCACACCCACCTTGATGTTACTCGCATGATCATCATGGTTGGTTACTTACTTGGTTAGGTAAGGTTTGTCAGAGTAGGCAGCGGTCTGCTACTTCTACACAACAACACCAGCACCAGACTGCCGCACAGATCAAGGAATTGGTACGGGTCTTGACTCGCAGTGGTTGACACAGGCTGCACTGCAGGCAGCTTGCTTCTTTCCGTTCTCTCACTCACTTTCCCGCTACTGAGCTGTGTCACGCGGGTGGCCTAAGCTCCGCAAAACTTGGTGCCGCGTACGTTAAGGAGTCAGAATTAATCTGTTCTACTCCTCCCTCCTCGCCGCAGCGGACCCTGCAAGAGCCAGTCACGGACACCAGTGTCCGTGTACGGACACCTTGCCTATCCTTTTTCAGAAGGCCCTGACTGAAATTCCTCCTTCAAATAAGCGTAAGAGAACAGCTCATGTTTTACCTTTCTCTAGTAACATATGTACTGATCAGACTAATACTGACATCTTCTCATGGTGATGATGATTCCTCTGATACTGAGGCTCCCTCATCTGATACTGAACCAGATAAATCTTCTTTTTTGTTTAAAGTTGAACATATTCGTTCTCTTTTAAAATAAGTTTTAGTCACTTTAGGAATTGAGGTAGTTAAAACTTCGGAAGATATTCCTTGTAACAAGTTACATTTTTTTATTTAAGTCCAACATTGTTATTCCAGAGATATTTCCTGTTCCTAACGCAGTCTCTAATATTATCTCTAAGGAATGGTCTAAACCTGGTACTTATTATAAACCTTCTTCTAGGTTTAAAAAATTGTATCATTTACCTGTTGCTAATTTGGAGCTATGGGAGACTATTCCTAAAGTAGATGGGGCTATTTCTTCTCTAGCTAAACTACACTTTCTTTGCAGTGTTTCCCAACCGCGGTCCTCAAGTACCCCCAACAGTCCTGGTTTTCATTATAGCTGAACTAGAGCACAGGTGAAATAATCAGCTGATGAATGAGAGCAGGTTGGTTACTGATCAGTTGATTACTTCACTTGTGCACTGGTTCAGCTATAATGAAAACCAGGCCTGTTGGGGGTACTTGAGGACCGCGGTTGGGAAACACTGTTTTAGAGGATAGTACTTCTTTCAAAGATCCTTTAAAGGGATACTAAACCCAATTTTTTTCTTTCGTGATTCAGGCAGAGCATGCAATTTTAAGCAACTTTCTAATTTTACTCCTATTATCAAATGTTCTTCGTTCTCTTGGTATCTATATTTGAAATCCTTTTTTGGTGAATAACCTGGGTTATTCTTGCTGATTGGTAGATAAATTCACCCACCAATAAAGTGCTGTCCAGAGGTCTGAACCAAAAAGAAGCTTAGATGCCTTCTTTTTCAAATAAAGATAGCAAGTGAACGAAGAAAAATTGATAATAGGAGTAAATTAGAAAGTTGCTTAAAATTGCATGCTCTATCTGAATCACGAAAGAAAAAAATTGGGTTCAGTGTCCCTTTTTAAATAGGAAGCTTAAATCTTTTTTGAGAAGGTCTTATCTACATACTGGTTATGTCTTTAAGCCAGCTATATCTATTGTTGATGTAGCCGCCTCTACTTTTTGGCTCTCTAATCTTGCTCGGCAATTTTCTTCAGACCCTGAATTTTGTAATATTCTTGTCCTTGGCTATTCTTTCAAGAAGATCTTTATGGCTTAAATCTTGGAATGATGATATGGTTTCTAAAACGAGATTACAATCTCTTTCTTTTCAGGGTAAGAATCTATTTGGTTCACAATTAGATTAAACTATTTCTTCCATTACTGGAGGCAAGTCAGGTTTTTCTACCCCAAAAATATAGACCTAAAGGGAAGTTCAAGGCTCCAAATCGTTTTCATTCCTTTCGAAACAAAGATCAGAAGCCTCCCATCTCTCCAAAAGCCTCTGGGTCTAACTGGAGACCTTCTTCCAACTGGAATAAATATAAACATTTCAAGAAACCTAATCCTGTCCAAAAAACAGCATGAAGGTGCGGCCCCCAACCTGGTTCTTCTGATAGGGGGCAGATTAAAACTTTTTCAGAAAATTTGGTCAGAAACTTTCCAAAATCCCTGGATTTAGAATATAATTTCTCAGGGTTATCGAATTGGTATAAAAATTAAACCCCCAGGGGGATGTTTTTTTCTAGCCCATGTTCCACAACATCCAGCAAAAGTTCAAGCTTTTCTAACGTGTCTCACACCTATAACTTATGGAAGTGATTGTCCCAGTTCCTGTACAGGAACAAGGAAACGGTTTTTACTCAAATCTTTTCATTGTACCAAAGAAGGAGAATTCATTCAGACCAATATTGGATCTGAAAACATTAAACAGATTTGTGAAAATTCCAACCTTCAAGATGGAAACTATAAAGATTATTCTGCCTTTTTGTTCAGCAAGGTCATTATATGTCCACAATAGACTGACAGGATGCTTATCTTCACATCCCTATTCACTGAGATCATTCTTAATATCTGAGATTCTCTTTTCTAGAAAAGCATTTTCAGTTTGTTGCTCTTCCGTTTGGCCTAGCAACAGCACCAAGAATATTTTCAAAGATTCTCAGTGCCCTTCTATCTGTAATCAGAGAGCAGGGTATTGTGGTGTTTCCTTATTTGAACAATATCTTGGTTCTAGCTCAATCTTTTCATTTAGCAGAATCTCACACAAATCAACTATTTGTTGTTTCTTCAAAATCATGGTTGGAGGATCAATTTTTCAAAGAGCTTATTGATTCCTCAGACAAAGGTCACTTGTTTGGGTTTCCAAATAGACTCAGTGTCCATGAGTCTTTCTCTGACACAAGAGATTAATAAAAACTAGTTTCAGCTTGTCTGAATCTTCAGACTCTCTCATACCCTTCAGTGGCCTAATGATTGCAACATCGGACGCAATCCCCTTTGCTCGTTTTTATGAGGCCTCTTCAACTTTGCATGCTGCGCCAATGGTGCAAGGATTATACTCAAATATCACAACTGATTTTCTTAGATCCCAACACTCGTTTTTCTCTGACATGGTGGCTACACCACCAATTTCTTCAAGGGGCTTCATTTGTTTGTCCTACCTGTTGTTGTTTTTTTTAGTTATTAAAAGACTTTAATTTGGATATTCATTTTCAGCAAAAAAAAAGCTGTTTATATTTTATCCCATCCTTCTTATTTTGTTACTCGTGGACTTCCACATCTTGGGTATTATATCCCATGTGTAACAAATTGTGAACTCTCGCCACCTATATGAAAGAAAACATAATTTATGTAAGAACTTACCTGATAAATTAATTTATTTCATGGTGGCGAGAGTCCACAAGGTCCTCTCCCTATTATGGGTTGTTTTTAACAGAGCACATCTTTTTTTTCCTGTTCCTTTTTTTATGGCTTTTTCTTACTCCTTTGGGAAACTTTGCCTCCTCCTGGTAGGAATGTATATCCCATGTGTAACAAATCGTGGACTCTTGCCACTATGAAAGAAATTAATTTATCATGTGAGTTCTTACATAAATTATGTTTTTCAATGCCGTTTTGTTTCTAACACCCCACTCCCGCCAAGTTTAGCCCCCAAAAACTGCTAAGTGCAGTTACTTTATTAAATAAAATAAAGATGCTACTATCTTTAATTTTTAATAAAGTATATTATACTTGATTTTGTGGACATTTATAAAATTAACCACAAGCTTGTGGTAGCAATAACCAGCCACTTGTAATGGCTGGTTAATTATTGTGCGTCTGTAAATGGGCAAATTCGCCCATTTGCAGGCGCAATATAAATTAACGCTCCACTTGTAATCTAGGCCTAAATAAATGCTAGGTAAAATGATGCATTGAAAGAAAAGATTAGTCTGAGAATAACAGCTAGAAGTATTTTTTTAAAGTTTCATTAGCTGTTTAAATATTGACAGAATGAGCCTAAGGTTTTAGTATGTAGAAGACAATTGGAGCTGCCATGTGTGACCAGTTAGGGACAGTTATAAATAGGTCACTAGAGTGCAGCTAATGACTGTGTGAAATGTAACAGTGTTCTGCACTTCCATTTCTAACAGGAAATAAAAAAACTCACAATTTCAGAATGGAATTACAGGAAAAGGGGACAAAATAAATGATGCAAGTATATTGCAGAGTTCTTTTTATATATCCGATTTATCATTTTATATTACCATCTCAAAGTGTTTAATGTCCCTTTTAAGAGTCAGCACTAATTGCCTAAAATGCAAGTTTGACTTTTTGTGCAACCTATTTACCTATACCATTTTGCTTTTTTCCAGCTTCTTATATGCAGTTTCTACAAGAGTTAGTTGCTGGCCTGCATTGTTACTCTAAATTCACTGCTAACTCTATTTGATAGCAAGATGCCAGAAATCAAGGTTACTCCTTTAGGTAAGACTGCTTGTGTTGGGTGAGAAAAATGAGGGTTTATTTTTAAAGACTATTAAAAATAGCTGTCAATTGAAATCCTTCGCTGTGTGTGTGTATATATATATATATATATATATATATATATATATATATATATATATTTTAATATCACCTTGTATGTAGGCCTTTTTGTGACTACTGGTTGGATGTAGTAGTAGGTCGGCATCAAACGGAACGTTTACATTTTAACATGTTTGTTTTTTTTCCACTAGTTGATTTATTGTTACCAATTATCTGTTCTTCCTTTTATAGAAATCATAGTTTCCAGTACCTGATCTATGCAATGTTATCTTTTGTTCTTACAGCTTCATCAGTGATCAGCAAAGCAAATTATTTTGAGAGCCGTTTTAGAATTCTATTGAAGATTTAAATATTACTTTTAGAATATAATACCATATTCAGTTTATCCCGATACGCTAGTTATTGAGGATAACTTTGATTTTAGATCTGGGACACGGAATTCTGAGCAGAGCTTTTGCAAGGGAATAAAAAGAATGAAATGGAATATACATTGTATACTATGTGCAAAAAACTTGTTTAACATTAAAACAACTATAAAGAGCTGGAACTTCTGTTGTTGAAGCAAATAATAACACTTTTTTTTACTTTTTTTTGTTTTGTTTCCAGGTGCTGGACAGGATGTTGGACGCAGCTGTATTCTTGTGTCTATTGGGGGGAAGAACCTGATGTTGGATTGTGGCATGCACATGGGATTTAATGATGATGTAAGTGTAATGTGTCATAGCAAATAAATACTTCTATTGTTTGATCAATCTGTAGTAGAAATATAATACAGTAGATTTGCATAATCAACAAATGCACAATAAAAAGACAATGCAATAACACTGTCTGAACTGCATATGAGTAGTAGATTATTTTTTCTGATAAATGTCAAAGTTATGTCTATTTCCACTCCCCCTATATCATGTGACAGCCATCAGCCAATCACAAATACATAGACGTATGTTCTGTTAATTCTTGCACATGCTCAGTAGGAGCTGGTGACACAAAAAGAGTAAATATAAAAGGACTGTGCACATTTTGTTAGTGAAAGTAAATTGGAAAGTTTTTTAAATTGCTGCTCTATCTGAATCATTAAAGTTTAATGTTCACTCGCATGTCCCTTGAATTGCCAATGAAAGGGGGGAGGGCAGAGAAGCAGCAAGCAAGAGGTGACTGGAGTTGTGTTAACATCTGCAGAAGGTGGGGAGAAATTTTGAGACTAAGATTTGAGGACTCAAGAGTGTGATGTCTGAGGGTCGTTCAAGTGTAAAAATAACATGCCCTAATCTGAAGTACTACTATAGAGCCGCTGAGAACTGCCGGTCCTGAGCAGAAATGGTCAGTGAGCCAATCACTGGGTTGTGCAACTACCACTGCTGATTGTGTCATTTCTATTGGATTGTGGGGGGTGGGGTGGGAGTTCTAATGCGTTTTCCCTATCTTAACAATTTGTCAGAATACACTGTGAAAAATGTTTGAGGCAAAAAGATTGTCCAGGCACAAATGCATTGTTGTTGAATTTTTTTTATGTTTAATAAAAAAATAAGAATTCATAAAGCTGATTGTTTCACTGTTTCTTCTTTTTAAATAGCGTAGATTTCCTGACTTCTCCTACATTATACAAAATGGACGTCTCACTGAGTTCCTGGATTGTGTTATCATCAGGTGAATAAGGTTGTTGTTGGTTTTAAGTGAAGTATGTAGTATTATTAATTTCTTATCACCTTCTGAAATGGGGAAAAAATCATTTGTCTTCAAGGAAACATTGGTTTAAAATGGGTATTCTACTCCCAGTAATCTAACACTGAACTCCAACATTGATTTAAGCTATAGATTTTAGATATAATAATAATAATAATAAATAAAATAAACTTCTTTCTCTTCACAGCCACTTTCACTTAGATCATTGTGGAGCATTGCCGTACATGAGTGAAATGGTTGGTTTTGATGGACCCATTTATATGACTCACCCAACTAAAGCCATTTGTCCAATCCTGTTAGAGGATTACAGAAAAATTACTGTAGACAAAAAAGGGGAAACCAACTTTTTTACATCCCAGATGATAAAGGACTGCATGAAGAAGGTGGTGGCGGTGAACTTGCACCAAACGGTACAGGTAAGAGGAAACTGGATAATGCAGCATTTTCCATCTTGTTTTGTAAAGAGACAAATTCCACTATGTTTAATTAGTAAAAGAAAATAACTTTGTAATGAACGTTCGTTACTACTTTTTCAACACTATTCCTGTAATTTAACTCTGAATGTTTCCCTGGTTGCGGCACATCCTGGGGGATCTTCACAGTGGTTTATGGATCAGTGCAGAAGCTTAGTTACATCTGTCTGTATTTGTGCACGTAAAAGGAGACAAAATATACAAATATGCCCAACTACTGCAGATCTAGCCAACTTTATTTAGCTTAACATAAACAGCTTTTTGCTAAGCCATTTGAGAAAAACACTTTAATATATTGATATTACTTTCTTTGCTGTGGTCATTTAAAAACATATATAAATTGGCTCCTACAGGCATTTTATAAGGAAAAGGACATTAACCACCCATTGTTTTGTGAAATTGTGCTTCCCGAGAGGCCAAAAAACTATTAAAAATAAATAAATATTGAGCTTGATACAATAACAGCTATTCAAGATATTTTATTAGGACGACACTTTTATACATATTTGTTTATGGCTCAACATTGAGATGTTCAAAACTAATTAAATAACATAACAGGAACCAAGTACCCTTTGTAAATACTGTTAAACAGAATACTTAAACGAACAGCCTCATTTTTATAATCCTAACTCACAAGTCTGAGGTACACTAAATAAATGGAAATGACATAAAACGCTCTACCTAGTATCTCTTCATGATATAACTTCTGGATCCAGTTGAGGCCACTCTTGGATTTCTACACAGCGAAGACATTTAGAGGAGAATGATATATCAACCATAGTATACAATAAGCAATCCCTTCTGTTACCCAAATAAACGGAATGGCAAAATATCATAAACAATGTAAATTTGTTCTATGGTATATAACAAAAAAAAACTTATGATAAGATACAGCATTTGGTAAATTTATTTTTTGGAGATGCAAGACCTTTATTGTGTCCTATTAAAAGTGTCTGTAATGATCATGCGGATTACTTTTGGTGTTCTATTTTAATCTGTATAGGTCGACGATGAGTTAGAAATTAAGGCCTATTATGCTGGGCACGTACTTGGAGCAGCAATGTTTCACATTAAAGTCGGCTCTGAGTCTGTGGTATACACTGTGAGTATCAACTAAGTAATATTTACATTGAAGCACTGGTGCATTGAAAAGAAAATCTGTTTTTAATAAGTATATATCATAAACTTAAATAGGTTTCTTCAAAAATATTATCCTGCTGTACCATACCTATAATCATGTGAAGTAACTTATTAAACTGTATTGTTGATTATAAACATATTATTATTTATAGTTCTCAAAATAATGTACCTTGATCTGGCATCCATGCTTTTTATTTTATTATTTGTTAATAAATTCTGGTCTCACTTGTTCTTTCTGTCTCTCTTTGTGCAGGGTGACTACAACATGACCCCAGATCGTCACTTAGGGTAGGATTTTCTGGTTAAGTATTGAAATAAACAGCGTGTAATATGCATATGCTGGCTTATCAGATTTAAGTTAACATTACACCCTCTAAACGTAAAGTCACGTTTACCATTTAGAATGCGGATAACATGATTCAGGCAACATTCCAAAGATGACATTACGTTTTGGAGGAGATGAAGCAATATGGAACATAAGTGATAGTTTCCTATGATTCAGTAATGTGTGTGTGGCAGCCTGTGATGCCCTCAGTAATTAATTTTTTTTTTTAGTTGTGCAGCTACTTTTAGCTGTGCTTTTGCAGAGCGATAAAAAGGTATTAAGCAGTGTTCATTGGGTGTGTTGGAAGTTTTCTCACAGGTCTGATCTTATTCTCTAAGCATTTTACCTATTCAGGTCTCACTTTTATCTCATCAAATGTAAGATGGCGAGTTTGTCTCATAATATGCAGTGCGCTCATAAAACAAAGCTAAAAGCAGATGCTTAAAGTTAACTGAAAACAGAGCAATTTGATTTGTAGGTGCTTCAAATAATGTGACCGGACACATCTCTATCTATTTCAAAAGTCCAAATCAAGTTATGTAGCAGCGCAAAATCTTGTCCAAAATAATTTATTAAGGGGAACAATATAGACCATAAAGGACGTTTCAGGATCCCTTAATCATGCTATGATTAAGGTAGTGATCCTGAAAAAACACTAATTGTTTATATTATTCCCCTTAATAAATCATTTTGGGCAAGATATTGTGCTGCTTCATTACTTGATTTGGGGGTCACCCCTGGTAGCGTGCACTTCCTCATTGGCGCTGGATTGTGATGTTTTGAGAGATAGAGATATTGTGTTTTTTTTTTTTGAAAATCAGGGCTTTATATGATAAATGTTCTCTTGGAAGTAATGCGAGGTTATATGTTTAATAAAAACATTAGCAATGTATGGTTGTTCATGTCTCTTTAAAAATGACCGGTCTGCAGCCTCCATCCCTACTGGGACTGGCACTTCTTATATCTTCCAGCCATTTCCTCCCTTGTGATGTTGTAGAGTCTTTGTAATATTGTTGTGCGGAATGACCAGCCATAGATGGTAATAGTGGAAAAACATCCTTGTTGGTAGCCTCATGGGTAATTTACATTACAATGGCTACATAGCATTTAAGCCTACGAGCCTAGCTGCTTTGTAGGTCACCTACAAGAGAGCTGATTTACAACAGTGAAACTCCTGGCAGAGCCCTCTATCCCTTTGTATCCCATAATTGTTACCTTGCATATTAGACCCATGTCTTTAGCACTGCGGAATCTGTTGGTGCTTTACAAATAACTGATAATAATACCACCAATTAAAATCATTTTTTTTTTAATGTCACAGAGCTGCTTGGATTGATAAATGCCGGCCAGATTTACTCATATCAGAGTCTACCTATGCCACCACTATCCGAGACTCCAAACGTTGTAGAGAGAGAGACTTCCTGAAGAAGGTCCATGAGTCAGTGGAGAGAGGAGGAAAGGTATCTGCTATTCATTTACAGTGGATTTTTGGTTTAATTGACTTAAACAAAAATTATATTAATTAAAGGGAAGTGAAACCCAGAACATCGTTTTTCATGATTCAGATAGAGAATACAATTTAAACACAACTTTTCAGTTGACTTTTATTCTCTAGATTTGCTTCATTTTCTTGGTATCCTTTGTTGAAGGAGGTAGCTGAACACAGCAGATGAGCCAGCGACAAGAGGCACATATATGCAGCTACAAATCACCAACTAGCTCCCAGTAGTGCATTTCTGCTCCTCAGCTTACGTAGTTGTGCTTTTCACGCGTGCAAAGACAATTCGCTAAAATAAGTCAATTGGAAAGTTTTTTTTTTTTTTTTGTTTTTTTTTGTTTTTTTTTATTGCATGCTCAATCTGAATCATGAAACTTTAATTTTGACTTTAGTTTCTCTTTAAAACAAAAACATATGTGCTTCTATAAAAGCAAGTTTTACATAAAGATTACTTCAGCAGGAGGCGTTTCCGGGCAGAAATGGCGCTCAGTCGCATTTTCAGAGGCTCCTGCTCAATTTGACTGAATCTACTGCTTTCGGCAGAATATTTATGCTCATTTTTTAGATATTTAGTCGAGATAATTATACTTTCACTTGGGGTACAAGTTGAAGGTGTCAGAACAAGCTACATTCCTTCTACGAGCCCTGAACCGGGCTTCGGGGGGTGAAATACTCTAGAACCAAGGCACCCCTCCCCTGTAACCCGGGTACATTAGTCACACAAAGGACTTAATCTTGCATAAACGTTCCATAACTTTTCAATACTAACAAATGGAGGAGGAACTCTATTTGCAAATCAAGGCTATGTTGGTTGACTTACAGCGTCAAATACTAAATTGCCCAGGTCAGTTTGAGAAGATATCTGGAACCAGGTGCACAGAGCTGGAGTTTACAGAGACCAACAAGATGATGGAACTAATTGCTAGTAAGCAAAGCAGTGGCATGCACCCAGAGGGTCTGAGCGCTTTTATTAAATCTGTAGGCGTGCAGAATCATATGGCTGTTAAACCGGATGCAAGTATAAATAAACAGCAAATTACTATATCGCGTTGCTTATAAACGGCTCCCCTGGATAAAGCTGCTCTCCAATTTAAAGCACCAGCATCGATCACACGGCTAACGGAGATTGAAATGCCGGATACTGTGCCCTATTCCTGGAGGGCCTACAGAGATCTCAACAATACTCGGAACGCAATGACTTGTGGCAATATAGCCCTAACAGAGCAAGCAGACTCCGGACATTTACTTGAGTATGGTGAGAAACAACTAGCAGCGATGTGCTGGGAATCATATTTCCTATTCTTCCCTGACAACTTGTGCTCCATCTTCCCTAAAGAATAATCCACATTGTGTCAAGGTGATTACTGGAGTCGGTTAAACAGCAGCTTAATTTTATGGCACATAAGGCTTTCTAACAAAACTGAGTTATGTATTTTATTTTTTTATCTAAGAACAATGAGGACATGCGTTTGAGGATTGTGGAGGAACCTTAACCACCATCTATATAAGCTGGGTGTAATATATGTTATAGGGGTTATAACTGTATAGCATAATCTATTTTTATATATATGCCTGCCATTAAGCACCAAGTTAAGTGGTATAAAGTATTACTTCACTAAGTGTTTTCAATCTATAAAGAATTACTATTATGTGTACCTAGTCTAGCAGGTGGTTGCAGCATATATTTTAAGATGTAATATTGCTATTGAAGCTGAAATATTGCTTATTACCACATCGATTCAACAGCGTGTTGCTAACCATCTTGAGCAGTGAGGCTGGTAATATTATTGTTATACTATTGCTCACTTTTGTTATGGTTACCTATGCTAATTCCTGTTCCTTGGTCAGAGGCCGAGACTGGGGAACGGAAGGAGACATCATGACACTAGACACACAATCACTTGCTCATTTTTAATGGTACATTGTTTAGCCAATACATTTCTAAATCCCAGGACCCTGACACTGCTATCATCTCAAATTTATAGCTAACACACCTAACTATACACACTATGGTAGCCCCCCTCCAGTACATTATGATAGGGTTCACTACATTACTCTGTTGTTTATAGTAAGCTCATGGTTCATATCTTTTTTTCATTAGCTATCTGATGTTTATATATACCACAATATTTTATCTTTGTTTTCACATGGTCCTAACACAATTGTTTATATCCCTAAATTTCCTCTGAGTAATATTAATTCACTAGGGTCCATAAGTGATCCATAGAGAAGTTGAGAGGAATCAAAAATAAGAGAACAGAAGTTATACTTCACTACATCCCAGTATATCTATTTTAGTTCTGAGTGAAAAGAGACTGATTGTTATTATTGCGGTGATGCTTAACTCCTTTATTATACATTACAACTGAAAATCTGTTATTCTATAGACAATTGTGCTAAGTCATCTAGTATCCGATGCAAGGTTTATATAGATATTCATAACTCCTACCACAACATACATACTGGATACTGTAATATCCCTAAATAACTTGCTCTATTCATAAGAGAGCTAGCCTCCTTGTTTAAATCTATACCATATGACCTATACGTAGTCTAGAGAAGACTAACAGATGGCTAGTAGGGATTTCTCCCATCTACAAATCTACATGTTCTACCTGTCGCCCGGGTATAGGGCCCATACATGGGCGGCAGGGTTTAATTACTCAGGTCTGTAGAGAATTAGTTCCTTATATTCTACTACTAATATATATAAAACCTAGATCTAAGCCCACAGGTATCGCAGTATTCTATTGTTACACAAGTATTCTTAGCTTATTTACTACTATGTGCTTTCTCGCATGTTCCTACACCTGTTACTAACTGACCGTTTATGTACCAGGCAATAATTCTGATCACTACATATTGTTATATATTTCATAATGTGAATACTAGATGATGGTTCTTTATATCCTCTATAATCTTAGGTTTATATGCGGTGAGTTTACGAAATATTTGCTAGCCCTCTTATTTTACCTTCCATTTGTCTTATATTGAGCCCAAGAGAGTTCCTTTTCCTGATGAGCCACACAATAATAATATTGTTATATCATTGATTTCCCAGACACGCCCCCCCCCCTTCCAACTACATTACAAGGTCCAAGAGTGACTGTATTTAGCTTTAAAGCACCTCCCCTAAACCATACAGATTTCATAGGTTCATGAGTGGCCTTCTGAAGTTAGGAAGGTGCATTCATTTCAGGGGGTAAAAACAAACCCTTCCCAGTAATTTATCTGGGCTTTTTACCTAGCAGCTTTGGCCCGCTATAAACTACATACCTATTCATTAGTCCACATTGCAGTTGATCTAAGGAGTAGCATACTTGACTATTCATAATATACCGCTTCTACCCCCATAATCCCTCCCATAATGATCCGTTAATATTATGCCAGGACCTCCGAGATAAATAAATTAATGAGACGGCTACTGAATGGTGTTTTTAAAAAAAAAAAAAAAAAAGAGTATCACTATACTAGGCTTCAAATAGTTTTTGCATTAATGAGGTCATACAGATATATTTTTCCTCAAAATAATAAGGTATCTTTAGGATATAATGTGAACTGATATGGAACAGACGTGTCAATGATTGATGTTATTGATTAATTTCAGTCATTAATATATCCTCTTAGACACTTGTTAAAATATATCATATGTTGATGTAATTTGTTTTTTGACATCTAAATACCTTAATAAAAAAACTATTGATTTAAAAAAAAAAAAGATTACTTCAGCAAATCTACTGATCAACGCAGAATTAGAAACCTTTACATTGGTTCCTATAATAGACAATAGGAATGAGCTAGATGCAGTATAATGGCAGTACTCTTTTATGGTGACTGTAGGAAATGGATCAGGAGGAGGTGCCTAACCTTTAGATGGGGAAAATAAGAGGCAAAAAAAATGTTTTTAGTGTCAAAACATTTGATTACCTGGGCACCAAAAAGTAATCTAAGTATCTTACCCCATTAGTGTCTCCTGTGTTTATAGCTGAAGAATGCATGTCATGAATTGAGGGGTTTTTTTCCAACCAGTAATAATTCATTAGTAAGCGACATTAGTGAAAAACATGCTCTATTTTTATCCTTATAAAGGACACATAACTAAATACCTTCTCGGAGCCACAAACATTGCAGTTCCTCAGCAGGATATGGCCATTGAGTGAATTAGGAGGGGTGTACGCTTGTAGCTGCAAGGGGCACTAGGGCTAAAATAAAATGCTTTAACATTAGTGTCATTTCTATCTGATTAAGGGTTCAGATGTAGGTAGCATTGTCATCTGGGTTGGCATGGAATCAGGAGCTATGTGTCATGTCGTGGACCATTCTCCCAGTGTTCTGGGAAAGGGAGACCTAGAGAAAGAAGGATGAGCTTAGGCTTACTGAATGCCGGCACTTCCATCAGATACAGCCACATCTTGCAGTGCTAGGGAGAGAGATGATTAGTTGCATCATGCACCAAGTCATTGAGGAAAGAGAGCGTAACAGATGCAGTTGCACAAGGCCTTTCAGGAGACCGCGTGCACTGCACAGTACTCTGATCAGTTGCACATGCGCTGTGTGTGCTGCTCTATTGTACATGCAGAGGCTACACTCACACCAAGCTGCACAAAACGTGCCATGGGAATGAGTTTAAATCATGTCAACCCTAATTCTAGCCGCAACCCAGACATAGTAATCTATTTATGGTCTATTTTTTTTTGGGCAGTAAAGTAATGTTTTATGTATCTGAAGTTTATCTTGGATCAGTGGTATCTTGTAGTGTAAGAAAACATTACAAATAAAAAGGGATGCTGTTATATGGGTCTTAGCTAGAGCTTCTTGTGTAAGGGCAGTTATCACAGGATATTCACGTATTTGTTTGTTTGCCTCTTCTCTTACTTGTAGGTTCTTATTCCTGTCTTTGCTTTGGGACGTGCTCAAGAACTCTGCATATTATTGGAAACATTCTGGTAAGAATCACATGAAAAATTCTAATATGTCTTGCTGTCTATTTTGCTGGTAAAAAAAAAAACACAGGAAAAATACATGAAGTTTGTGTTGTTGCTCGTTTAAAAAAACCTCCTTTTCTGTGTGTTTTTTAAACTTTTTTTTTTAAGGCTAAGATCTCAATATTATTCTGTTGTCAGAAGTGTGTATAGAATCAGATTATCTTTTCTTAACCTTTTCTTGTATCATTTCCATATGACTGTCATGTAGTTAATGTATGAATAAGATAATGTGGAAATAGGGATTGAGTAAAACAACTAGATTATAAACAAGATTTAGGCCCTTTTATTTTGTTGGTAGTACACAATTTAGCCATTGAAAGGGAGATTCTACTCCAGAATTTTTATTGTTTAAAAGATAGATAATCCCTTTATTACCCATTCCCCAGTTTTGCATAACCAACATGGTTATATTAATATACTTTTTACCTCTGTGATTAACTTGTATCTAAGCCTCTGCAGACTGCCCACTTATTTCAGTTCTTTTACCATAAATGTGATATAAATGCAAAGGATATTTTGTGTCAGTGATGTAGAAAAATCTCCAAACTTCGGTATCTCCCAAAAAAGAGAAACAAGTTGATGGTGCAGTATTGTTACAAAAAATATAAATGAAACAATGTGTCAAATTTCTACTCACAACTTGAGCTATCTTAAAGTGAAGGTAAAGTTTAAACTACCTGAATACACTAATGAATTAGTCATTATTTAAATAAGTAAATTGCTAACTTTTTCCCCCAATGTGTTTTTATATTTATGAAATAAAATGTTTTTATATTTCCCTACCGTTGCGATCCTGACTCCTCCCAACCGCTATTTCCTTATCTTCTATTGAGTGACTTATAGAGCGGTCCCACCCGCTCTATACGTGTCTCCAAAGCGCGTTCACGATCCGTTGAACTGCGCATAGCGGCGATTAATCAATGTCAATAATATAGAATTACTAAGTTTTAAATCACAGCGGTAATTACTTGCAATTAAAACTTTAACAAAGTGATGCGCTTGTCAGAATTTTAGCCGTCAGGAATGGAGCCGTCTGAAGAAAGCCTATTACGTATTATGGGAATTCCATAATAATAGCAATAGGCATGTGTGAATCGTGAGCGTGCTTGTATTGCAAGACCGAAAAATAAATCTTAACGCATGCGCAGATCATCCGGGAGGCGGATGACGTAGATTGACGGCCGCCTAACGGCCAGATTTTCAATAGACTTTGAAAAAAAACGTGACCAGCCAAGAAAAAAAATATATATACTGGTTGAATTTGCAGACCAAAAAAAAGTGAGTATAAACGGCGAAAACTTAGTTTAGACTCACATTTAAAAAAAATTGATGAATGAAACTCCTATTCATTTTGGGGAACAAATATTATTACAGTTTGAGATCAAGGTAACTTTACCATCACTTTAAGCTCAAGTATCGTGCAATCCTGATTCACAAAGCTGTCAGGCTCCGCTCACTCAGTGTTGGTGTATTCAAAATCTGTGATTGTGTCTCCACAAAATAGAAAACCAGATATATAGTGCGATACCGTTTATAACAATTGTGACTTTGATTCTTTAGTTATATACTCACTTTTCAGAAGCTAAACATCAGTTCCTGATATATTAGCAGACCTGCTATCGGCAGAAATAGCAAAAGATTTGGAACCGCTGTATAAACAAATGATTTATTTAAAATTATAAAAACGTATATAAAACGAATGCCAGGACTTCAAGTCATTCATTCGTTTTATGTTTTTATAATTTTAAATAAATCATTTGTTTATACAGCGGTTCCGGATCTTTTGCTACTTCTGTAGCAAAAAAATTTTGCACCATAATTTGTTTCTCTTTTTTTGAGATACCGAAGTTTGGAGATTTTTCTACATCACTGACACACAATATCCTTTGCATTTATATCACATTTATTTTGTTTGTATTTTTGGTTTTGTGAATTTTTTAGTTAATTATTATTATTATTATTATTATTATTATTATTATTATTATTTCAGTTCTTTTGACAGACTTGCATTTTAGCGAATCGGTGCCCTTTCATAAGTAACTCCACAGGCGTGAGCACAATGTCATCTATATGGCACACATTAACTAATGCCCTCTAGCTGTGAAACACTGTCAAATGCATTCAGATAATAGGAAGCCTTCAAGGGCTTAGAAATTAGCATATATGAGCCTACCTAGATTTAGCTTTCAACAAAGAATACCAAGAGAACAAAGAAAAGTTGACGATAAAAGTAAATTGGTAAGTTATTTAAAATTGCATACCCTATATTAATCAGGAAAGTTTATTTTTTTACTAGATTGTCCCATTTAAAGGGACTTAAAATGTCAATTTAAAATGACCACCTGTGTATTTTAGATTTTGTCAGAAGCAAATTACATCTGTTTACAAGAATCTTTGTTTTAAAGTGTATCATCTTGTGCATGTAACCAGTTTGATAATATGGAGACAGACCTCATGCAAGCTCATTTGCGTCCACCCATGAGCCTATGCCCATTTCTGTGTGGTGTCACATGCTCAATAAAAGTTATCACTAAACCTTTGATTAGTTAAAACAAAATTAAACTTTTTCAAAACATCACAATAGTTATTGAAATAAAGTGAATGATAAGTCGTTGCCTTATATACTAAGGATTGTATTTTATTCTTTGCATGTCACTCAGATTGAAAGTGGTAGTGCTTATGTGATAACTTTTAGACAATGTAGCTGAAATTCACTTTACTATTCAATATCAAACCCTCCTTTTCAAGTATTTGTAACTCCTGAATTCTTTGTTTGTTTTGTTTATTTGGTGGTTTTGTGAGCGGTAGTGACTACAAACGGTGAAAATTTGAAATCAGTTGATTGATTATTTGTGGGGGGGAAGGTATTTTCTCTACCTTTTTAAAGGGGCAGTCAACACTAAAATTGTTATTGTTTAAAAGGTTAGATAATGCCTTTACTACCCATTCCCCAGCTTTGCACAACCAACATTGTTATATTAATATACTCTAAATTACTGCCTGTTTCTAAGCCACTACAGACAGCCTCTTACCACATGCTTTTTTATTTGCTTTTCACAACAAGAGACTGCTAGTTCATGTGGGCCATAAAGATAAGATTGTGCTCACGCCCATGGGTTCTGCACAACACAGCTAAAATGCAAGTCAATAGATAATAAATAAAAAGTCATGTGATCAGGGGGCTGTCAAGAGTCTTAGCTATAAGGTAATCACAGAGGTTAAAAGTATATTAATATAACCATGTTGGCTGTGAAAAACTAGGGAATTGGTAATAAAGGGATTATCTATCTTTTTAAACAATACAAATTTTTGAGGTGACTGTCCCTTTCACATTGAAAATGATTAGCCAGACCTACTGCAAAAAGTGCTGTACCAGTCATTATATAATGTGACATGTGTGTATATAAACTCCATTGTCTAGGACGTGTTTCTCTTTTGAAAAAATAAGTAATGGTTGCTGAAATATAATGGTTGAAACGTTTTAATCTACTTCAAGCATGCTCAGTAGAATCAAACGGCTGAAATAAATTAACATAGATATACTCACTAGCATCTTATGGTAGCAGAGGACTGTAGGAATTGTAGTCAGATATGTGTCTCCTTGATGCTGGAAGACAGTGAGTGCCAGCAGCAGTGTTCTGTTACCTGTAGCAAAGTCAGACCACATACCCACAGGACACAGAGATGCACATTATAAGATGCTAATTTATTAGACCTTGAAGGCCGTCTCTAATCTAAATGCATTATGACAGTTTTCACCACTAGAGGGCGTTAGTTCATGTGTTTCATATAGATAACATTGAGCTCATGAATGTGAGCACTGATTGGCTAAAATGCAAGTCTGTCAAAAGAACTGAAATAAGGGGGCAGTTTGCAGAGGCTTAGATACAAGGTAATCACAGAGGTAAAACGTGTATTTATATAACTGTGTTGGTTATGCAAAACTGGGGAATGGGTAATTAAGGGATTATCTATCTTTTTAAAACAACAAAAATTCTGGTGTTGACTGTCCCTTTAAACAACTTTCCAATTTACTTCTAATAACAAATTTGCTTTGTACTCTTGGTATCGTTTATTAAAGGAGATTCAATACACTGCTGGGAGCTAACTGAGCACATCAGGAAAGCCAATGACAAGAGGCATATATGTGCAGCCACCAATCAGGCTAACTACCTATAGACTAGACGTGTCCTCCTTATGTTCTAAAGGGTGAAGGGTCTAAAATATTATGCTATGTTGTAACATTTTCCTTAAACATATTTTATACTCAGTGGGTCATTCAATAGGGTACAATACTGCACAGTTCACAGTTACCTTTATCTAAATGGTTACTTTGTTAAGCACATAAACTACCATGTGCACTAATACCAATGAAGCATATGATGTCTTATACCCAATATGATCAATAAAAATAATACAAATACAAGAGAATACAAAACAAGCAATATAAGGAATTGAGTTAAAACAATACTCCCCTAATTTAATTGGTTGACCCTGTAACAGCATAACAGGACCTCCATATCGAGCGGTAAGGCACAGTCCAGAGAAGGATAGTCTTTATGTCCTGAAGACACACGTCAGAGGAAACAGTCATAGATTACCCAGAGTCCAGTTCTGGGGCTGGTACCAGCATGCAAAGCAAAGAATGGATCCAAAGATAGTTCAGTAACTTTTTTTTTTTTTTTTTTTTTTTTTTTTTTTTACTGCAGTATGGTGGTTAAAACAAGCTTGACAAAAGGTCTTTCATCTTCCTCTTTTCTTTCTTTAAAGGTTTACTTGCTTTCAATCTTTAATCTTTTGAAGAGTGCACTTATGGAATTTTGCCTGTACAAATTTTACCTAAATATGGAAACTCAAAAATAATTCAGTTAGTGTCTTTTAATCTCTGAAGACAGCTTCATGATCTCATCCTGCAAATACAAATATAGTGTTAAGAACCACATAGAAAAATAAAACATTTTAGGCATCTGAAATATGAGAGCAAAATAAAACACAGAAAGACAATAAAAAAGATCTAATCCACCAGGGAGGGAAAAAAAAGTGGGGTGTGGGTGTACAGGCTACGACCGGGGTGGCCAGCAAGGTAGATGCTTTTCCGTGGCCAGATTCCCAATGAAGGAAAGTTCTAGACAATCCTTGGGACGTAGTGCATCCTGCATAGGGGTAAGACGAGGAAATTTTAGGGCACAGCTGGTGGTTAGACAATAACATTGTACGAGGAGATTCAAAACGTTTTAGGTTCACCTCCTAAAAGCAATCACCCCCATTACATAAAGATATTCATCAATACTCATCAATACTTCCCCCATGTTTGCGTGAAACATCTCATGTGACACGCAAACACAAGATAACAAGAAACTAAACGGCAAATCATGCACTCCACTCATGCAGAGACAATTCTCAATAGCAAGCAAACATGAAATACACTTCACTATTCACTATGCTGTCCATACAGCACGCTTCCACACGTATTCACAAAAGAGAAAAACATAACAAACAAACAGTGAAAACCAATCGTTCTTGTCTTTCACAACACAAAACATTAGCTGCTGACACAAATTTCAAACAACCACAATTAACTTAAAATGCAACACATATTCTGACATTCACTGGAATGCAACACTCAGAACACTACAAACAATTAAAAACATCCACTAATTACAAAAATTTCATATCACACAAAGAAAGCAATCACAGCAGATGCCCAAGAAACTTCAGTTGCAGATTGTACAAATAAAATTGCGCTTATTTAGGAAAGATCAGATAACCACAGTAGCCACTGTTAAAGGGACATTCTAGGATAAATGAAAATTACATTATTCCAATAGGACTTTTAATTTTAACCAACCTCCCTAGATTAAACCAAACATAGGTAGGTTTATATGCTAATTTTTAAGCCTTTGAGGGCTGCCTCTTATCACAGGCTCTCATTACAACACCAAGAGACAAAATACACGTAAGCCATATAAATAAAACTAAAACTGGGATCAGAGAAATTAGCAAGTTATATAAATGCAGTAGAATCAGATAAAATGTGCATCATTTGTTTTAGGGGTGTTTATTTGTAGACACCTTATAGACCACGGCTTAGCTGTTAAGCAGCAATCAAAGTCATTGCAATAATAGTGGTAGACTAGTTAATAACCGAATAACTATATATATTTTAAAGTGTCACTGAAATCACTTCATGAAATAACATCTCATTTATTTATTGAACGCAGTGGGAGTTATTTTAAATAACAAAGAGTTCTGAACTATCTGTGAGATACAGTTTGACAGCCACAGAAATAAAATTATCATTTTTAAGCTATATTCTGTGATAGAATATAATATAAATACTTGTTTCTTTGTAGTGAGCAATTTATATTTATCATTTTTTATAACATAGAACACCAGTACTGCCGCTTTAAATGTAAAGTGCAAATTGTTCTCTCTGCAACAAAGCCAAACAGAGAAACTTTTTTTTTCATTATAACAAGAAAACCAAAACATGCACAGTGTTATCAGTCTTTCTCAAGGATAGTGAGGCAAGCTCAAAGTTTCATTTTTACTTAAAGGAGAAACACTGTTTACTGCTTAAAAATATAAAATTCACACGAAAACTGGATAAATGCTAATTAGTTTAACCACAACAAAATTATTGGATTTAATATTATGTATAATTTGATATTCACCATTCTGCAGTTGTCCAGCCAAATATAGCAACCGTATATAACACAAAAAAATAAGCTTTCTGAAAAAGAATACTAATACAATTTCCCCTTTAAATTATTCCCAATGATCCTTATAATAAAAAATGCATACTGACGTTCATTAAATAGCCTAAACAAGCATAAGCAGCATAAGAACGCACTCACAGTGGGATGCAGGCTAGTTAAAGGGACATTTTACCCAAACTAAAAATAATCTTTAATTGAAACTGCTAACACAGTGAAATATACTAGTGTTAGGCTCACAGTAAACCTCATTGTCTTTTCTGTAAATATTCCCTTAAATTCTCAGATGTTATATCAGTTTTCCTGTATCCCTTTAAATATTTTCACTCCTTTTTTTTTTTCTCATTTTTTTTTTTTTTCTGTCCGCTAGTCTCCCGGATCCCTACACTAAAATTGTAGACAACTTATCACTTCAGTTTGCATTACAGAGAGAATTAAGTTATACTGCAAAAAGAAATATCTGCGATCTAAACGGCAGATTTAAAATAAATATATACAAAGAAAAGTCTCTTAAACTATATTTTGCAAACTACTAATACAGTGTTATTGCACTGGTCCTTTAAATAATAAAATGACAATTTTCTATTGCTCCGTCTACGCACTGAGCTCTGATTTTACAGACAAATATAAGATAATGAGATATTCTTATTATCTAAAATGCAACCCATTGCAATCAACTGTGTTTTGAAAGCATAAGACCAGCTACTTCATATATATACAAATAAACTTGCAAATGCAATCTCTCCTATATGTTATACCATGCAGCTTGTATAATAAGTCATTGACAATACATTAATAGCAACACCTTGTCACAGTGGACTGTCCCTTTAAGGACTAACCATTCATCACGTAAATTACATATGTATATCCCAACCATAATTTAGGCTGCTTGTATGATTTACCACACAAATTTCACCTCTGTACTGTAGCATGCCCTGCAGATTAATTTACTTGCAACAAAAACGGACGCACTTTTAGATAAACTTTCAACTACAGCTTATAACTATATGTCATTAGGTGCACCAACTCTGTGCACAGACCTTACAAATACAACATACGTTAACCCATTAATCATATTTGAAACAGTTTCATATTTACCAGAGCGTGACAAAAAAATCACACACACCATCGCACTTTCAAAGCCACTTTCAAAGCCGTTACTTCACTTGCAAAAAGCAATATCATATCTTTACATGCCGCCACACAATTATCACTTAAAACTAAAACTGCACATGAATACCACATACTTAAAACATGCTGGTGACTTTAAAATACAGGTATATAAAATAACATTACCGAATATCTTCTAAAAACATCTGATTTCCCAGCAGAGAAACAGAAAGAAACATTATTACGATACAGACACACAAGTTCATTCCATCTCGCATACCAGAGATTTACTCCCTTTTTTCCTTTCTCAGAAAAACATCTAATTTATAGCGTACGACATACATTTAAAATTTACCAGATTACCCTGTCACCAAGTTCAAAATGTATTTTTCTTTCCGATTCCACGCAAAATGGCCATTTTTTGCCTGGATTGGGATAATCATTTTCAAATAATACATTCCGTTTTTGGTTTAAAGTAAATCTGTTACACGCATACCACAGTGAGAACCTACAGACCATCACATATTATGCATCTCAATATACACATTTTCCTAAACAAGCAAACAAAAAGTCTTACAAACGGAGCTGCTGTAACTGTTTCTTCTCTTTTTTTTTTTTTTTTGATCTATGTGCGCGCTCAGTGGTGGCCCCCCTTCTTTGCCTGCTACATTCTTTTAACACAGAGATTTTTCTATGAATCACACAGCCGTACTCACTGACAGTTTCTGCAAAAGACAGAAATATTTTTTTAAAACCCTATTAACTCTTCTTTTCTTTTACCTTATACCTTTTAATTTTCTCTGTGCATTCTTATCTATAAGCAGTTCCCATTTCTCAATACAATAATAGCCACAATAATAACATGCACAGCCACTTAATATTTTCTACGCACAGCATCAAAAAACACAAACAAAGCAAAGCAAGCATCAGATATCAACATGAGCTTCAGGTGGGTAACAAAACTCTATTATGGGAATGAATATGGGAAACTTTAACACACGTGAGACTCACTCACTCTGCCAAGTTGCCCGGGGGACCTTATCTTAAAAAATCCTCCCGTCGACTGGCATTCATATATTTCTTGCGCGCTTATCACAAACAGGACTCACAATACCTGTCGTATCCCAGCACAGGACTGGTTACCTGTCTGGAGGGGTTATCACAACTGCCGGCAGGACTATAACCTCTGCAAACCTGTGCTTCAACCACAGGAACCCCTTTAACCTTATATCATATATTATCAACACCTATTACCAGACTAAATTTAGGTTCAAATTCACAGAAAGAAAGCATGGTAGAAGCACTCATACTTACTCCCGGCGAATCCCACAAACTGACGCCAAAACTGTTAGGTCCCCCCCCAGGGGGTAAGTGTCAGTGCAGGCCAAAGCCTGGGGCCTAGTGTACCACCTGAGGCATATGTAGATTATCTGATAAGGGCCCCTTAGAATGACTCAGACCACGCAGCATTATGATCGAAAGCCAATTCTGTTTATTGCACAGTGCAAGCCTTTCTTATAGTGACATACAGGGTTAAGGGGATGACACGTTAGGACCGCGTCATCTTACACAGTTATACAGAGCAAAGTACAAGGAAAAACTGGAACATGAGTTTCTCATAACAATACTTACAGAGTCATAACAAACTACCATCTGCGGAGACAACAAGGTTTCTGAACCCTCTTGTTTACATTATCTTATTCTATCTTCTTCTGGGCGTCGGGCCAGGGTATATTGGCAAGGCCGAACAGCTAAGGAAATTATTATAAACATGCATATAATTCTCACTGCATAATAACCCAGTATAATAAAGTCTATTCATTCTAAAATGGCTGTGAGGAACAAGATGGCTGCCGTCAGGTTCATATTACCCCTAACAGTATCCTTTTCAACAAAGGATAGCAAGAGAAGAAAGAAAATTAGATGATAGAAGCAAATTGAAAAGTTTTTTGTTTTTAAATTGCATTCTCTATCTGAATCACAAAAGAAACATTTTGGGTTTCTTATCCCTTTAATGCCGCAGTTTATGTTCCCAATTAAACTTTGAATTATAGCCAAAAAAATATACACATGCGGGGCTCCACAAGCTATACATTAAGCAAAAAAATGATTTTAATGTTGGGGTACTGATATACACAAATACTATATTTTACTAATAATAAAGAGGGCACAAAAATGTTATCTGACCCACTCGCCTGTAGAAAAAGGTCACACAAACAGCAAATTAATATGAGACAAGTGAGGCCCACACTATTGCTTGCGTGCAACTATGTGTTTAACCCCTGCAAAGAAAGAGCAGCAATGCACTACTGAGACCTATTGGTAACTATTCACACATGCCCTTTGTCATTGGCTAGCTCCTATTAGTGCATTGTTGTTCTTAAACATACCTAGGATTGCTTTCAACAAAGGCTATCAAGAGAATAAAGTAAATATTATAATAGAAGGGAAATGAAAGTCTTATGTGTCCTTTAGTTACTATAGCTACATAAACCCTTGCTAATAATAAAATATATAGAAACACAGACCCTGTTGTTTAGTTGTCATATATCCTGTTGACTCTTAAAGGGATATGAAACCCAAACATTTTCCTTTTGTGATTCAGATAGAAAATACAATTTTTAAAAAGTTTTCAATTTACTTCTGTTATCAAATTGAATTGGTTCTCAAGTTATTCTGTGTTAAAGAGACACCTGGAGCACTACTAGTGCTGCCATCTAGTGCTCTTGCACATGAATAACATGTTTGTTATCTAGTGCCACAGACATGTACAGACTCCTGAGCTTATGTCCCTGCTTTTTAACAAAAGATACAAAGAGAAAAAAGAACATTTGAAAACTAAAGTAAATTAGAAAGAAAGCTGTTAGAAATGGCATGCTCTATCTGAATCCTGTCCCTTTAACACCATAATGTACTGACAATCATTGTATAGGTTTTATATATTATTTTGATTAACAAGTGTGAAGTGTGTACCAATTTCTTAGACTGTATTAGGATTGAGGGTGGGGACATGCCAGACGGCCTGTGTTTTTTTTAAATTAAAAAAACAAACAAAAAAGCCCCCAATGTTTTCATCTTTTATATCCATTTGTGGTGCCATTGGGGTTATCATAAACGTTCAACAAATTAACTGATTGGCATCTCAAAGAAAAATCAAGGTTTCCCCTGTCCTCAATAAACATACACTCAGAACTGGTGGTAAAAGATAAATATTCAAATATTGTTTCTTGTATTTCAGGGAACGGATGAATCTGAAGGCTCCAATCTATTTCTCTACAGGTCTAACGGAGAAAGCAAACCATTACTACAAGCTCTTCATCACATGGACCAACCAGAAGATCCGGAAGACCTTTGTCCAGAGGAACATGTTTGAGTTTAAGCACATCAAGGCCTTTGATAGGGCTTTTGCTGATAACCCTGGGCCTATGGTATGTGAAAAAAGTTTCCTCAAACTGAAAACATTTTGTTGTATTATGGAGAGGGGGATAGAGAGAAAGCAAAAGAGAGGGGGGGGGATAGAGAGAGAGCAAAAGAGAGGGGGGGGGGATAGAGAGCAAAAGAGAGGGGGGGGGGGGAGAGAGAGAGCAAAAGAGAGGGGGGGGGAGAGAGCGAGCAAAAGAGAGGGGGGGAGAGAGCGAGCAAAAGAGAGGGGGGGAGAGAGCGAGCAAAAGAGAGGGGGGGAGAGAGCGAGCAAAAGAGAGGGGGGGGAGAGAGCGAGCAAAAGAGAGGGGGGGGAGAGAGCGAGCAAAAGAGAGGGGGGGAGAGAGCGAGCAAAAGAGAGGGGGGGAGAGAGCGAGCAAAAGAGAGGGGGGGAGAGAGAGAGCAAAATAGAGGGGGGGAGAGAGAGCAAAAGAGAGGGGGGATAGAGAGAAAGAGCAAGGGGTGTAACCTCTGTACTGCAAAAAATGGCCCGTGTACACTGGCTTTAGGACTACTAATTTCTATAATATAATATCACATTATTTATATACTAGTCCTAAATCCTGTGCAAACGTGCCATTTCTCTTTTAAGATGTATCGAGTCCACGGATTCATCCTTACTTGTGGGATATTCTCCTCCACTACAGGAAGTGGCAAAGAGAGCACCCACAGCAGAGCTGCCTATATAGCTCCCCCCTTAGCTCCACCCCCCAGTCATTCTCTTTGCCTACTCTAAGTAACTAGGAAGTGCAGAGCGAGTGTGGTGACAAAAATGTTAGTTTTTTATTTCTCAAGCAAAAGTTTGTTATTTTAAATGGTGCCGGTGTGTACTATTTACTCTTTGGCAGAAAAAGAGATGAAGATTTCTGCAAGGAGGATTATGATCTTAGCACTTTGTAACTAAGATCCACTGCTGTTTTCACAAGGGCTGAAGAGCAGTGGCGTCACTAGGGGGGGGGGGCGTGCCGCACCCGGGTGACACCCTCCAGGGGGTGACACCAAAAAAAAAAAATTTTTTTTTTTTTTTTTTTACATTTTATTGAAATTCAAAGAAATACAATGTTGAGATGCATAGATTATTTTATTAGAGGCTGGCATTTGTGAACATTAGTGGGACTAGGGAAGTTGTAGCCACACAATTTTTTTGCCCCTTGAGCCAGTACTGCAATTTCAACAAATAGTTTTCCTGGCTGCTTTTGCTTGTTTGTACTTTGCTCCTCCCCTGCCCAATTTCACTATGAATGTTGTGGGTGTGCCGTGGGGCTTGCAAAGTTGCGCTGCTAGCCTAAACCTGCCTGCCTATCTGTGCTCACTGCTCAGTGACATGCGGCCCAGGGCTGTGCACTGACAGACTTGGAACAGAGTCAGAGAGCAGAATTTTCATAGTTTGTGCGCCTAAACCTTTTCTTCAGTGATTTATTTTAGAGTGCTCTGTTTATCTTTCATTTGATGTTCTGCTGAGCCAGGGAGCATGAGCTTCATAATTAATGCAGTGCAGTTTACATATTTTGTATGTGTGTGTCTGAGTTTTTGTGTGTCAGTGTTTTTGTGTGTGTGTTTTTGTGTGTGTGTCTGAGTGTGTTTCCGAGTGTTTGTGTGTGCATCTCAGTATGTTTTTAAGTGTGTCTGAGTGTTTGTATGTGTGTTTGCCTGTGTTTTTGTGTGTGTCTGCTTTCTGGGGGGGGGGGGGGGGTGACACCATGACTTACCGCACCGGGTGACACCAACCCTAGTGACGCCACTGCTGAAGAGTATAGGAAAACTTCAGTCTATGTTTTTCTAGACAGACTGTGTTTATTCTAGAAAGGGCTGGCAATATCCCCATGGGGAAAAGGTAAGCTGTTTTCAGACACTTGGAATTGGAATTTCAGCTTACTTGAAGGGCTCTTTTGTTACTGGTGACACTGTTAGGAAAAACGTTTTTTGTTTGTTCAGTAAATGATGCATTTATAAAGTTTTTTGAAGGGACTAAAGGGGTCATTGTGGCTTGTGTTATGGTTTTTTAACCCACATAGTTAATTAAGAGACACTCAGGTGTTTTTCTAATAGGCCTCAAAACATCGAGTGAGGTGGGAGGGGCCTATTTTCGCGCCTCAGTTGCGCAGTTTCTTTTCCTTGAGTCATCCAACTGCTCCTGCTGTGTTTGAGGGCTGTAAAGGAGGTTTTTTCCCCACAAATCGTTCTGAAGGGCAGGTAGGCGCCACAGCAGAGCTGTGGCAAGGTGCTGAAAGTCTTTTTTACCGGTTTTGTTGTTTTTCCAATCCGGTTTTGCCATTTAATTGTTTATTTGCATAAATGTGCAAAGTTACTAAGGCTGTAAGATACTACTGTAAAAATTTCGTTAAGTTTACTGCTTTTTTACACTGTTTTGCAGAACTTGTGCAGCTTTTTTTCTCTTAAAGGCACAGTACCGTTTTATTTCTAAGTGTTATTTACTTTGATTACAGTGTTTTCCAAGCTTGCTTGTTTCATTACTAGCCTGTTTAACATGTCTGATACCAAGGAAACTCCTTGTTTAATATGTTTGGAAGCCATTTTCTAACCCCCTCTTAGAATGTACTGATATGTCTATAAATTATAAAGAACATATATTAGCACTTAAAAATAGAGCAATAGATGATTCTCAGTCAGAAGTAAATGAGTGTTCGCCATCTAGCTCTCCCCAAGTGTCACAACCAGTAACGCCCGCACAAGTGACACCAAGTACCTCTAGTGCGTCACATTCATTTACTTTACAAGACATGGCCACAGTTATGAATACAACCCTCACTGAGGTTTTATCCAAACTGCCTACAAGGAAAGCGGGATAGCTCTGGGTTAAGGAAAAATGCTGAGCCGTCTCACGCTTTAGTAGCCGTTTCTGATATGCCCTCTCAATGCTCTGAAGGGGCAAGGGATTTGTTATCTGAAGGAGAAATTTCTGATTCAGGAAAGAAGCAAATTCTGATATGACGGCCTTTAAATTTAAGCTTGAACACCTCCACTTATTGCTTACGGAGGTATTAGCAACTCTAGATGATTGTGACACTATAGTGGTCCCAGAGAAATTGTGTAAAATGGATAGATACTTGGAGGTTCCTGTTTACACTGATGTTTTTCCAGTCCCTAAGAGGATTGTGAATATTATTGCTAAGGAGTGGGATAGACCAGGTATTCCGTTCTTTCCCCCTCCTGTTTTTAAGAAGATGTTTCCCATATCTGACACCATAAGGGACTCATAGCAGACAGTTCCTAAGGTGAAGGGAGCTATTTCTACTCTAAGCGTACAACTATACCTATTGAAGACAGTTGTGCTTTCAAAGATCCTATGGATAAAAAATTAGAGGGTCTCTTGAAGAAAATTTTTGTTCATCAAGGGTTTTCTCTCCAACCTATTGCGTGCATTGTTCCTGTAACGACTGCAGCTGCTTTCTGGTTTGAGGCTCTAGAGGAGGCTCTTCAAATGGAGACTCCATTAGAGGAAATTATGGACAGAATTAAGGCACTTAAGTTGGCTAATTCTTTTATTACAGATGCCGCATTCCAACTAGCTAAATTAGCGGCAAAGAATTCAGGTTTTGCCATTTTAGCACGCAGGGCGTTATGGCTTAAGTCCTGGTCTGCTGATGTGTCATCTAAATCTAAACTTTTGAACATTCCTTTCAAAGGTAAGACCCTATTCGGGCCTGAACTGAAGGAGATTATTTCAGACATCACTGGAGGGAAAGATCAAATAAGATGAGGGTCAAACAAAATAATTTTCGTTCCTTTCGGAACTTTAGAGTGGTCCCGCTTCAGCCTCCTCTGCTACAAAGCAAGAAGGGAATTTTGCCCAATCCAAGTCAGTCTGGAGACCTAACCAGGCTTGGAACAAGGGTAAACAGGCCAAGAAGCCTACAGCTGCCTCTAAGACAGCATGAAGGGGTAGCCCTCGATCCGGTACCGGATCTAGTAGGTGGCAGACTCTCTATCTTCGCTTGGGCGAGAGATGTTCAGGATCCCTGGGCTTTAGAAATTGTGTATCCCAGGTATATTTTCTGGAATTCAAGGGCTCCCTTCCGAGAGGGAGATTTCACATTTCTCGATTATCTGTAAACCAGACAAAGAGAGAAGACCTACATACCATGGGAGTGAGTCTCCCAGTCCCGAAGGAGGAACAGGGGCTAGGGTTTTATTCAAACCTGTTTGTGGTTCCCAAGAAAGAGGGAACCTTCAGACCAATCTTAGATCTCAAGATTCTAAACAAGTTCCTCAAAGTTCCATCATTCAAGATGGAGACTATTCGGACTATTCTACCTCTGATCCAGGAGGGTCAATATATGACTACCGTGGACTTAAAGGATGCGTATCTACACATCCCTATTCACAGAGATCATCATCAATTCCTCAGATTCGCCTTTCTTAACAGGCATTACCAGTTTGTGGCCCTTCCTTTCGGGTTGGGCACGGCTCCCAGAATTTTCACAAAGGTGCTAGGGTCCCTTCTGGCGGTTCTATGACCACGGGGCATAGCAGTGGCGCCTTATCTAGACGATAATTTAATTCAGGCGTCGACTTTCCAGCTAGCCAAGTATCACACAGACATTGTGTTGGCTTTTCTAACATCTCATGGGTGGAAGGTGAACATAAAAAAGAGTTCTCTCTTCCCTCTTACAAGAGTTTCCTTCCTAGGGACTCTGATAGACTCGGTAGATATGAGATTATTTCTGACAGAGGTCAGAAAGTTAAAACTCTTATCCACTTGCCGAGCTCTTCATTCCATTCCTCGGCCATCAGTGGCTCAGTGTATGGAGGTAATCGGACTCATGGTAGCGGCAATGGACATAGTTCCTTATGCCCGCCTACACCTCAGACCACTGCAATTATGCATGCTTAAACAGTGGAATGGGGATTATGCAGACTTATCTCCTCATCTGCATCTGGACCAGGAGACCAGAGATTCTCTTCTCTGGTGGTTGTCTCAGGACCACCTGTCTCAGGGAATGTGCTCCCGCAGGCCAGAGTGGCTCATTGTAAGGACAGATTCCAGCCTGCTAGGCTGGGGTGCAGTCTGGAACTCCCTGAAAACACAGGGCTTATGGTATCGGGAGGGAGCACTTCTCACGATAAACATTTTAGAACTGAGAGCGATTTTCAATGCGCTTCAGGTGTGGCCTCAGCTTGCTGCGGCCAAATTCATCAGGTTTCAGTCGGACAACATCACGACTGCAGCTTACATCAATCATCAGGGAGGAGCAAGGAGTTCTCTAGCGATGATGGAGGTAACCAAAATAATCCGGTGGGCAGAGGATCACTCTTGCCATCTCTCAGCAATCCACATCCCAGGAGTAGAGAACTGGGAGGCGGATTTTCTAAGTCATCAGACTCTTCATCCGGGGAAGTGGGAACTCCATCCGGAGGTATTCGCCCAGCTGATTCAGCTATAGGGCACTCCAGAATTGGATCTGATGGCGTCTCGTCAGAATGCCAAACTTGCTCGTTACGGGTCCAGGTCCCGGGATCCCAAGCAGTACTGATAGATGCTCTAGCAGTGCCTTGGTCCTTCAATCTGGTTTATCTATTTCCACCGTTTCTTCTCCTCCCACGTCTGGTTGCCAGAATCAAGCAGCAGAGAGCTTCGGTAATTCTGATAGCTCCTGTGTGGCCACACAGGACTTGGTATGCAGACCTAGAGGACATGTCCTCGGTTCCACCATGGACTCTGCCAGTGAGGCGGGACCTTCTAATTCAAGGCCCGTTCACGCATCCAAATCTAATTTCTCTGCGTCTGACTGTTTGGAGATTGAACGCATGATTTTATCTAAGCGTGGTTTCTCTGAATTGGTCATTGATACCCTGATTCAGGCTAGAAAGCCTGTCACCAGGAAGATTTATCATAAGATTTGGCGCAAATATCTTTATTGGTGTGAATTCAAAGGTTACTCGTGGAGTAAGATTAGGATTCCTAGAATATTGTCTTTTCTCCAAGAGGGTTTGGAGAAGGGATTATCTGCTAGTTCTCTTAAGGGTCAAATATCTGCTTTGTCTATTCTACTTCACAAACGTCTGGCAGATGTCCCAGACGTTAAAGCATTTAGTCAGGCTTTGGTCAGAATCAAGCTTGTATTTAAATCTGTTGCTCCGCCATGGAGCCTTAACTTAGTTCTTAACGTTCTTCAAGGGGTTCCATTTGAACCTATGCATTCCATAAATATTAAGCTTCTATCTTGGAAAGTTTTGTTTTTAGTAGCTATCTCTTCGGCTCGAAGAGTTTCTGAGCTATCTGCTTTTCAATGTGATTCCCCTTACCTTGTTTTCCATGCAGATAAGGTGGTTTTACGTACCAAACCTGGGTTTCTTCCTAAGGTTGTTTCTAATAAGAATATCAATCAAGAGATTGTGGTTCCTTCTTTGTGTCCTAATCCTTCATCTAAGAAGGAACGTTTGTTACACAATCTTGATGTGGTTCATGCTTTAAAATTCTACTTACAAGCAACTAAGGATTTCCGTCAAACATCTTCATTGTTTGTTGTTTATTCTGGTAAACGGAGAGGTCAAAGGGCTACGTCTACCTCTCTTTCCTTTTGGCTGAAAAGCATCATCCGTTTGGCCTATGAGACTGCTGGACGGCAGCCTCCTGAAAGGATTACTGCTCATTCTACTAGAGCAGTGGCTTCCACATGGGCTTTTAAAAATGAGGCTTCTGTTGAACAGATTTGTAAGGCGGCGACTTGGTCTTCGCTTCATACTTTTTCCAAATTTTACGAATTCGATACTTTTGCTTCTTCGGAGGCTATTTTTGGGAGAAAGGTTCTACAAGCAGTGGTGCCTTCCGTTTAAGGTACCTGTCTTGTCCCTCCCTTCATCCGTGTCCTAAAGCTTTGGTATTGGTATCCCACAAGTAAGGATGAATCCGTGGACTCGATACATCTTACAAGAGAAAACATAATTTATGGTTACCTGATAAATTTATTTCTCTTGTGATGTATCGAGTCAACGGCCCGCCCTGTTTTTTAAGTCAGGCTTATATATTTTTAAACTTTCAGTCACCACTGCACCCTATGGTTTCTACTTTTTCTTCCTAGCCTTCGGTCGAATGACTGGGGGGGTGGAGCTAAGGGGGGAGCTATATAGGCAGCTCTGCTGTGGGTGCTCTCTTTGCCACTTCCTGTAGGGGAGGAGAATATCCCACAAGTAAGGATGAATCCGTGGACTCGATACATCACAAGAGAAATAAATTTATCAGGTAAGCATAAATTATGTTTTTTTTGCAGTACAACGGTTCCACCCCTTGTTCTCTCTCTCCCCCTCACTTTTGCTCTCTCCCCCTCACTTTTGCTCTCTCCCCCTCACTTTTGCTCTCTCCCCCTCACTTTTGCTTTCTCTCTACCCCTCACTTTTGCTTTCTCTCTCCCCCCTCTCTTTTGCTCTCTCTCTCTCCCCCCTCTCTTTTGCTCTCTCTCTCTCCCCTCTCTCTCTTTTGCTCTCTCTCTCCCCTCTCTCTCTTTTTTTGCTCTCTCTCTCTCTCCCCTCTCTCTCTTTTGCTCTCTCTCTCCCCTCTCTCTCTTTTGCTCTCTCTCTTTTGCTCTCTCTCTCCCCTCTCTCTCTTTTGCTCTCTCCCCGCTCTGTTTTGCTTGCTCTCGCGCTCTCTCTCTCTCGCGCGCTCTCTCCCCGCTCTCTCTCCCTGCTCTCTCTCTCCCCGCTCTCTCTCCCCGCTCTCTCTCCCCGCTCTCTCTCCCTGCTCTCTCTCCCTGCTCTCTCTCCCTGCTCTCTCTCCCTGCTCTCTCTCCCTGTTCTCTCGCTCTCTCGCGCTCGCTCTCGCTCTCTCTCGCTCGCTCTCTCTCTCTCGCGCTCTCTCTCGCGCTCTCTCTCTCGCGCTCTCTCTCGCGCTCTCTCTCGCGCTCTCTCTCGCGCTCTCTCTCGCGCTCTCTCTCGCGCTCTCTCTCGCGCTCTCTCTCGCGCTCTCTCTCGCGCTCTCTCCTCGCGCTCTCTCCCTGCTCTCTCTCTCCCCGCTCTCTCTCCCCGCTCTCTCTCCCCGCTCTCTCTCCCCGCTCTCTCTCCCCGCTCTCTCTCCCCGCTCTCTCTCCCTGCTCTCTCTCCCTGCTCTCTCTCCCTGTTCTCTCGCGCTCGCTCTCTCTCTCGCGCTCTCTCGCGCTCTCTCTTGCGCTCTCTCTCTCTCTCTCTCTCTCGCGCGCTCTCTCTCCCCGCGCTCTCTCTCTCTCTCGTGCTCTCTCTCTCTCTCGTGCTCTCCCCCCCTCCCCCCTATTTTGCGCTCACTTGCGCTCTCTCTTTTGCGCTCTCCCCCTCTCTCGCTCGCGCTCTCCCCCCTTTCTTTTGCGCTCTGCTCTCTCTCGCGCTCTCTCTCGCGCTCTCTCTCGCGCTCTCTCTCGCGCTCTCTCTCGCGCTCTCTCTCGCGCTCTCTCTCGCGCTCTCTCTCGCGCTCTCTCTCGCGCTCTCTCCTCGCGCTCTCTCCCTGCTCTCTCTCTCCCCGCTCTCTCTCCCCGCTCTCTCTCCCCGCTCTCTCTCCCCGCTCTCTCTCCCCGCTCTCTCTCCCCGCTCTCTCTCCCCGCTCTCTCTCCCTGCTCTCTCTCCCTGCTCTCTCTCCCTGTTCTCTCGCGCTCGCTCTCTCTCTCGCGCTCTCTCGCGCTCTCTCTTGCGCTCTCTCTCTCTCTCTCTCTCTCGCGCGCTCTCTCTCCCCGCGCTCTCTCTCTCTCTCGTGCTCTCTCTCTCTCTCGTGCTCTCCCCCCTCCCCCCTATTTTGCGCTCACTTGCGCTCTCTCTTTTGCGCTCTCCCCCTCTCTCGCTCGCGCTCTCCCCCCTTTCTTTTGCGCTCTGCTCTCTCTCGCGCTCTTTCTCGCGCTCTCCCTCTCTCTGTCCCTCTCTTTTGCTGTCTCTCTGTCCCTCTCTTTTGCTGTCTCTCTGTCCCTCTCTTTTGCTGTCTCTCTGTCCCTCTCTTTTGCTGTCTCTGTCCCTCTCTTTTGCTGTCTCTGTCCCTCTCTTTTGCTGTCTCTCTGTCCCTCTGTTTTGCTGTCTCTCTGTCCCCCCTCTTTTTTTTTTGCTCTCTGTCTCTCCCCCTCTCTCTTGCCTCTGTTTTGCTCTCTTCCTCCCTCTTTTGCTGTCTATCTCCCCCTCTTTCCCCCCTCTCTCTTGCCTCTGTTTTGCTCTCTTCCCCCCTCTCTTTTGCTGTCTATCTCCCCCTCTTTCCCCCCCTCTCTTTTTGCAGTCTCTTTCCCCCTCTTTCCCAGTCTCTTTTGCGGTCTCTTTCCCCCTCTTTCCCCCCCTCTCTTTTGCGGTCTCTTTCCCCCTCTTTCCCCCCTCTCTTTTGCGGTCTCTTTCCCCCTCTTTCCCCCCCTCTCTTTTGCGGTCTCTTTCCCCCTCTTTCCCCCTCTCTCTTTTGCGGTCTCTTTCCCCCTCTTTCCCCCCCTCTCTTTTGCGGTCTCTTTCCCCCTCTTATGCTCTTTCTCTCCCCCTCTCTTGTGCGCTCTCCCCCTCCCTCCCTCTCTCTTTTGCTCCCTTTCCCCTCTCTTTTGCGCTCTCTCTCCCCTTCGGACAAACACACTTGGCCTTTTATATTTTATATATATATATATATATATATATATATATATATATATATATATATATATATATATATATTATATTTAATTGTGCAAATAAAGATGAAAGTGATGGTAAATTCTGGCCTAAATCTATAGAATAAATTAAAAAGGCCTTCATTCATGATTTTGAAGTGAATTGGCTGTAAAATGTACCTTTTTTATTTTATACCCCATTCTACTAAAATAACCTATTCCACTGGAAAACTATTCCTTTTTTTCCCATGAGGTGACATTTCCACCTCTTCTCCAATAGCTGTGCTAGCCATATGGCACTCAATCAGTTAGTTATGGATATGTTGGTGTGGCCTTGTCTGTCTACAGTAGCTTTATTAAGTCAGATGATTTTCACAATCTGAGCTGTATGTATTGGCAAAGCTTTGCCTTCGGCTTGTACTACAAACCAGAGGTAAAGTCTAATACCTGTGCTCTTCAGAAGGAGCCATCATAATATTCCGAAACCAAGTGAAACCATCTAATGAAAATACGGCTGTGAAAAAAGCTGAATTACAAGCCCTCATATAACACGTTGATGCTTCAGTGCATTCATACATACAAAAATGTATGTGAACAAAGGGTATTGTTGTTTTGCTGATAGATAACAGTTTTTGTTACAAATGCTAAAAGTTGCATGGCCAACACATAAAGTTGAACTTTTTAGTCACATGATTACTGTTGAATACTTGTTTTTCTTTTGAATATTATTTGAGACATAAAGTAGACAAATAACTTGTTTCTCAACCTGTGGAAAGGGAAATTCCAGCACTTGCCCTTTCATCATTTTAATACCACCAATATATTATAAAAAGGGAAGTGATCAGACACTTAATGTTGTGTGTGTACATTCCACACAAGATCGCTGGTAGCAAAGGTCACTAGTCTCATTTCATATCCCCAATCCAACTTGCAGGGAAATCCCAGACTCGGCGCAAGGCCCTGAGAATGTCTACACCAAAGGGAATCTGCAGTGCTGCTCTGCTGTGTCTGTCATGGTTTGATCAGTGTGGAATCCAGAAAAATAAACTGTATCAAAAACAAAAAGCATCCGCGATTCACAGTAGCGTTTATTATAAGACGCAATAAAACAAACAATGCACTTACGAGATAGAAAAGTTTAAAAATTGTTATAGAAATCAGTGTTTCTGATTTTTATCATCAAGCTCATTTAACAGGCCAGACTGTATTTCCTGTCTGGGCTGGTCAATTGCTTACTCATGACTGTATCAGATGTGCTCAGGTAGGGAAATCTTTAGTATCTGGTTGGTTATCGACATTTGAGAACTGCTGCTGAAAAATGCTGATGTATAATGAGCCACAGGGATAGTACCAGGTTAAAAATATAGCGCTGTCAAAAGGTGTCCTTGAACCATGTGTCCGATATAAAGTCACAGTCGAACATCACAAGAAAATCGTGCTATGGTGAAATGTGCCAGCCAGGTAAAGGGTTCTATACCCAAGTATGCCACAATGAAATGAGCTGTGTAAGTTAGATGCAGAAATGTGGCGACATAAATATTATTTTTTTCATATGTTTTCTTTTATCTAAGTGGCACAATTTTACATAACTGTGTGTATATGGCAGGGGTGTCCAAACTTTGCTCTCCAGAGGTTTTGGAACTAAATTTCCGATGATGCTCAGCCAGCATTTTATCTAGCTGAGCATCATGGGAAATGTAGTTCCAAAACCTCTGGAGAGCAAAGTTTGGACACCCCTGGTATGTTTTTTTTTTTTTCTCTGTCAGTTGCTTTCTTTATTTGCTGCATTTTCCTTCAATAAAACTTTATTTAAAAAAAAAATCCTGAAAACATAAAACTATATCGGATATGCCCAGTTGCCTTTTTTATTTTTCACCTAATACTATTTGTGTTGCAGTTGGTGAAGGTTGAGAAACACTGGTCTAATGAACATAAAATGGTTTAGCTGATAATAGTATTTATTTACACAATGGTTTCAGTAATCCTTTGGAATTATTTTATATTTGCTTCACAATATGAAGACTCTGAAATATTTTAGAAAAAAATATTCTAAGTCAAATTCACATTCACTTATCACCTTTTTTACATACAGGTCGTTTTTGCAACTCCAGGCATGCTGCACGCTGGTCAGTCTCTACAGATCTTTCGCAAATGGGCAGGCAATGAGAAAAACATGGTGAGAAATGTCAGATGCTGACTTCCTGAAAACAGACAAGTAAAATTCCCAATAGCAAAGTTTATTATATGCAAAATAGTAGCCTAGTTTATTCATGCAGTATGCAAGATGTTTTAATAGTATAGTTAAAAAAAACATAGTAAATGGAAAAGAGAATAACTCTGTAACACAGAATAAATGGAGCGCATTGAAGATCTAAGTGCAGTATTAAAAACACTTTATTGTAAAACATAAAATGATTTTACACTCACAAAGGAGCCCTCAAACATATGAGGTATGTGTATGCTGTAAGAGATTATATCTGTCCCACTCCAACCAAACAGTCCAGTATCCACCTTCTGTCAGTTCATAGTCCTCCTATAATAATAATATTGGGGGAACTGTATCGTTTTGTGGCTAATGGGGTCAGTGATATAGTAGTAAAGCACTATAGTTTAAGGAGATCATGTGAAAACACTACACAGAGTGAACCGCAATGAGCCGGCTGCAGTCCAAACCGTGCTGTGTGCAATCTCACTTCTGCAAAGAGCCGTGTGTTTCATAAATCCCCTAAATACCAAATAATATATAAATATAAGTGGGCTAAGAAAACAAGACCATAACACTGTCCGATACTGCAGTATGCCAGTGTGTAATACATATAAATGATGCTTTTGTAAAATCTTGAATTGCAAGTTGCTTGAAGATTCTAAATGCCGTTTTAGTGTCATCACTAATAAGCATCAAATAATGTTTTGCATAAGAAATGAATGTAACAATTGTTATAAAATACTGTTGGTGCTTTTTAGTTTTTTGTGTTCTAAGTTCTCTAAGCATGGCAGCGTCAGTGGGAGTGGTTTAACTTTATGATTGGCATGCACAGGTAGCCAACTGTTAAACATTAAACACTAAATACATCTAAATGCACATAAATTAATTACATATTTGAATAGAAACATATTTGCAATATAGATGTATTGGGAAAAATGCTTCTAGTAAAAGTTATCACTGTTTTAGTGTTAACATTTTTCTCTGCATGTGAAGCATAACTAGATATTGTCACTGCACCCACATTTTAAATACTGCAGCTACTCAGAGCATCAGTGGGGCTTGTATCATGTCGGCAATTAACAAATTGAGTCATTGACAGATAGTACAAGCACCTTAGGCTGTATGAGCAAGTGCTGCGTTTAAAATGCTGCTGCATGGCGCATACTTAAATACAATTTCTCCAACATTGGTGTGTCCGGTCCACGGCGTCATCCTTACTTGTGGGAATATCTCTTCCCCAACAGGAAATGGCAAAGAGTCCCAGCAAAGCTGGCCATATAGTCCCTCCTAGGCTCGGCCCACCCCAGTCATTCTCTTTGCCGTTGCACAGGCAACATCTCCACGGAGATGGTTAAGAGTTTTTTGGTGTTTAAATGTAGTTTTTTATTCTTCTATCAAGTGTTTGTTATTTTAAAATAGTGCTGGTATGTACTATTTACTCTGAAACAGAAAAGGATGAAGATTTCTGTTTGTGAGAGGAAGATGATTTTAGCAGACAGTAACTAAAATCGATTGCTGTTTCCACATAGGACTGTTGAGATGAAGTAACTTCAGTTGGGGGAAACAGTTAGCAGACTTTTCTGCTTAAGGTATGACTAGCCATATTTCTAACAAGACCATGTAATGCTGGAAGGCTGTCATTTCCCCTCATGGGGACCGGTAAGCCATTTTCTTAGTCAAGCAAACAGAATAAAGGGCTTAATATGGGCTATAAAACTGGTAGACACTTTTATGGGCTAAATCGATTGCTTTATTTGGGCATTTTATACATGTTTATGCTGATAATTCACATTTATAAACTTGGGGAACGTTTATTAACGGCAGGCACTATGTTAGACACCTTTTCCAGTCAGGGAGGGCCTTCCCAGTTGTAGGCTGAGCCTCATTTTCGCGCCATTACTGCGCAGTTGTTCTTGAGAGCAAGACATGCAGATGCATGTGTGAGGATCTGAAAGTAGCTGGAAAAGTTTCTAGAAGGCGTCACTTGGTATCGTATTCCCCTCTGGGCTTGGTTAGGTCACAGCAAAGGCTATAGCTGGGACTGTATAGGGGTTAAATTTGTAAACGGCTCCGGTTCCGTTATTTTAAGGGTTAAAGCTCTGAAAATTGGTGTGCAATACTCTTAATGCTTTAAGACACTGTGGTGAAATTTTGGTAATTTTTGAACAATTCCTTCATACTTTTTCACATATTCAGTAATGAAGTGTTTTCTGTTAAAAATTTAAAGAGACAGTAACGGTTTTGTTTTAAAACGTTTTTTGTGCTTTATTGACAAGTTTAAGCCTGTTTAACATGTCTGTGCCTTCGGATAAGCTATGTTCTATATGTATGAAAGCCAATGTGTCTCCCCATTTAAATTTGTGTGATAATTGTGCCATAGCGTCCAAACAAAGTAAGGACAGTACTGCCACAGATAATGAAATTGCCCAAGATGATTCCTCAGATGAGGGGAGTAAACATGATACTACATCATCTCCTACTGTGTCTACACCAGTTTTGCCCACGCAGGAGGCCCCTAGTACATCTAGCGCGCCAATACTTATTACCATGCAACAATTGACGGCTGTAATGGATAACTCCATAGCAAATATTTTATCCAAAATGCCTACATATCAGAGAAAGCGCGATTGCTCTGTTTTAAACACTGAAGAGCAGGAGGGTGCTGATGATAATTGTTCTGTCATACCCTCACACCAATCTGAAGTGGCCATGAGGGAGGTTTTGTCAGATGGGGAAATTTCAGATTCAGGAAAAATTTCTCAACAAGCTGAACCTGATGTTGTGACATTTAAATTAGAACATCTCCGCGCACTGCTTAAAGAGGTGTTATCTACTCTGGATGATTGTGACAACTTGGTCATTCCAGAGAAATTGGAGGGTTTGCTTAAAAAGATTTTTGTACAGCAAGGTTACCTTCTACAACCCATTTCGTGCATTGTTCCTGTCACTACAGCAGCGTGGTTCTGGTTCGAGGAACTAGAAAAGTCGCTCAGTAGAGAGACTCCATATGAGGAGGTTATGGACAGAGTTCACGCACTTAAGTTGGCTAACTCTTTTATTTTAGATGCCGCTTTGCAATTAGCTAGATTAGCGGCGAAAAATTCAGGGTTTGCAATCGTGGCTCGCAGAGCGCTTTGGCTAAAGTCTTGGTCAGCGGATGTGTCATCCAAGACAAAATTGCTTAACATCCCTTTCAAAGGTAAAACTCTATTTGGACCAGAATTGAAAGAGATTATCTCAGACATCACTGGGGGAAAGGGCCACGCCCTTCCACAAGATAGGCCTTTCAAGGCCAAGAATAAGTCTAATTTTCGTTCCTTTCGCAATTTCAGGAACGGACCGGCCTCTAATTCTGCATCCTCTAAGCAAGAGGGTAATGCCTCACAACCCAAACCAGCCTGGAAACCGATGCAAGGCTGGAACAAGGGTAAGCAGGCCAAGAAGCCTGCTGCTGCTAACAAAACAGCATGAAGGAGTAGCCCCCGATCCGGGACCGGATCTAGTGGGGGCAGACTCTCTCTCTTTGCTCAGGCTTGGGCAAGAGATGTTCAGGATCCCTGGACACTAGAAATAGTTTCTCAGGGTTATCTTCTGGAATTCAGGGAACTACCCCCGAGGGGAAGGTTCCACATGTCTCACTTATCCTTAAACCAAATAAAGAGACAGGCGTTCTTACATTGTGTAGAAGACCTGTTAAAGATGGGAGTGATACACCCAGTTCCAATAAAGGAACAAGGAATGGGATTTTATTCAAATCTGTTCGTAGTTCCCAAAAAAGAGGGAACTTTCAGACCAATTTTGGATTTGAAGATCCTAAACAAATTTCTCAGGGTACCATCGTTCAAGATGGAAACCATTCGAACGATTCTACCCACTATCCAGGAAGGTCAATTTATGACTACCGTGGATCTAAAGGATGCGTACCTACATATTCCTATCCACAAAGAACATCATCAGTTCCTAAGGTTCGCCTTTCTGGACAAACATTACCAGTTTGTGGCCCTCCCATTCGGGTTAGCCACTGCTCCAAGGATTTTCACAAAGGTACTAGGGTCCCTTCTAGCGGTTCTAAGACCGAGGGGCATTGCAGTAGTACCTTACTTGGACGACATTCTAATAGAAGCGTCGTCCCTATCAAAAGCAAAGGCTCATACAGACATCGTTCTGGCCTTTCTCAGATCACACGGATGGAAGGTGAACATAGAAAAAAGTTCTCTGTCTCCGTCAACAAGAGTTCCCTTCTTGGGAACAATAATATATTCCTTAGAAATGAGGATTTTTCTGACAGAGGTCAGAAAGTCAAAACTTCTAAGCACTTGTCAAGTTCTTCATTCTGTTCCACGTCCTTCCATAGCGCAGTGCATGGAAGTAGTAGGGTTGATGGTTGCAGCAATGGACATAGTTCCTTTTGCACGAATTCATCTAAGACCATTACAACTGTGCATGCTCAAACAGTGGAATGGGGACTATACAGACTTGTCTCCAATGATTCAGGTAGATCAGAAGACCAGAGATTCACTCCGTTGGTGGCTGACCCTGGACCATCTATCCCAGGGAATGAGCTTCCGCAGACCAGAGTGGGTCATTGTCACGACCGACGCCAGTCTAGTGGGCTGGGGCGCGGTCTGGGAATCCCTGAAAGCTCAGGGACTATGGTCTCGGGAAGAGTCTCTTCTCCCGATAAACATTCTGGAACTAAGAGCGATCTTCAATGCTCTCAGGGCTTGGCCTCAGCTAGCAAAGGCCAGATTCATAAGATTCCAATCAGACAACATGACGACCGTTGCGTATATCAATCATCAGGGGGGAACAAGGAGTTCCCTGGCGATGAAAGAAGTGACCAAAATAATTCAATGGGCGGAGGATCACTCCTGCCACCTATCTGCGATCCACATTCCAGGTGTGGAAAACTGGGAAGCGGATTATCTGAGTCGTCAGACATTCCATCCGGGGGAGTGGGAACTACACCCGGAGATCTTTGCCCAACTAACTCAATTATGGGGCATTCCGGACATGGATCTGATGGCGTCTCGTCAGAACTTCAAGGTTCCTTGCTACGGGTCCAGATCCAGGGATCCCAAGGCGACTCTAGTAGATGCACTAGTAGCACCTTGGACCTTCAACCTAGCTTATGTATTTCCACCGTTTCCTCTCATTCCCAGGCTGGTAGCCAGGATCAAACAGGAGAGGGCCTCGGTGATCTTGATAGCTCCTGCATGGCCACGCAGGACTTGGTATGCAGACCTGGTGAATATGTCATCGGTTCCACCATGGAAGCTACCTTTGAGACAGGACCTTCTTGTTCAGGGTCCATTCGAACATCCAAATCTGGTCTCCCTCCAGCTGACGGCTTGGAGATTGAACGCTTGATTCTATCAAATCGTGGGTTTTCAGATTCTGTGATAGATACTCTGGTTCAGGCCAGAAAACCGGTAACTAGAAAGATTTACCATAAAATATGGAAAAGATATATCTGTTGGTGTGAATCCAAAGGATTCCCATGGAATAAGATAAAAATTCCTAAGATTCTCTCCTTTCTACAAGAAGGTTTGGAGAAAGGATTATCTGCAAGTTCTCTAAAGGGACAGATCTCTGCTTTATCTGTCTTACTACACAAAAGACTGGCAGCTGTGCCAGATGTTCAAGCATTTGTTCAGGCTCTGGTTAGGATCAAGCCTGTTTACAGACCTTTGACTCCTCCCTGGAGTCTAAATCTAGTTCTTTCAGTTCTTCAAGGGGTTCCGTTTGAACCTTTACATTCCATAGATATTAAGTTACTATCTTGGAAAGTTTTGTTTTTGGTTTTTATTTCCTCTGCTAGAAGAGTTTCAGAGTTATCTGCTCTGCAGTGTTCTCCGCCCTATCTGGCCATGCAGATAAGGTGGTTTTGCGTACTAAGCCTGGTTTTCTTCCAAAGGTTGTTTCTAACAAGAATATTAACCAGGAGATAGTTGTACCTTCTTTATGTCCGAATCCAGTTTCAAAGAAGGAACGTTTGTTACACAATTTGGACGTAGTCCGTGCTCTAAAATTCTATTTAGAGGCTACAAAAGATTTCAGACAAACATCTTCTTTGTTTGTTGTCTATTCTGGTAAAAGGAGAGGTCAAAAAGCGACTTCTACCTCTCTTTCCTTTTGGCTTAAAAGCATCATCCGATTGGCTTATGAGACTGCCAGACGGCAGCCTCCTGAAAGAATCACAGCTCACTCCACTAGGGCTGTGGCTTCCACATGGGCCTTCAAGAACGAGGCTTCTGTTGATCAGATCTGTAAGGCAGCGACTTGGTCTTCACTGCACACTTTTGCCAAATTTTACAAATTTGATACTTTTGCTTCTTCGGAGGCTATTTTTGGGAGAGAGGTTTTGCAAGCCGTGGTGCCTTCCGTTTAGGTAACCTGATTTGCTCCCTCCCTTCATCCGTGTCCTAAAGCTTTGGTATTGGTTCCCACAAGTAAGGATGACGCCGTGGACCGGACACACCAATGTTGGAGAAAACAGAATTTATGCTTACCTGATAAATTACTTTAACCAACGGTGTGTCCGGTCCACGGCCCGCCCTGGTTTTTTAATCAGGTCTGATGAATTATTTTCTCTAACTACAGTCACCACGGTACCATATGGTTTCTCCTATATTTTTCCTCCTGTCCGTCGGTCGAATGACTGGGGTGGGCGGAGCCTAGGAGGGACTATATGGCCAGCTTTGCTGGGACTCTTTGCCATTTCCTGTTGGGGAAGAGATATTCCCACAAGTAAGGATGATGCCGTGGACCGGACACACCGTTGGAGAAAGTAATTTATCAGGTAAGCATAAATTCTGTTTTTTAAACGGCTATAGTTTTTTATTAGAAGCATTTTTGCTAATACATGTAAATTACAAAAATGCTTCTGTTAAATACCAAACTGCAACCATGTGGTTTCCAATTTTGGCTAGAATATCCCTTTAAGGTAGTTTACTCTAATTATGGGGTGCTGTCATTTTAGAGCTCAGGTATCTGAAGGTGAGTTGCTGCACATGTGAAAACACATGGAATGCACTAACTGCTAGATTTCAATATTGAGGCACCCATGTAGGGTTTCCACCTGTGCGGGAATGACCCGGACAGTGTGTGTCTGGATTTCAAGCATTTGCAACTCTCGTGTGTGTGTGTGTGGGGGGGTCTGTGTAATTTAAGTCTTTGTGTTTGTCAGTGTCTTTCTGTGTGTGAAAGAGTGTATTTAAGTGAATGTGTTAGTGTTTGCGAGTGTGTGTGTTAGAGAGAGTAGGTGTGTTAGGTTCTGACTTTGAATATCTATATGCAAGTTTGTGTTTTATACACAGTGTGAACTCTGCAACAACAAAAACATTTTGCTGTGCTCTGCACGGCGCAAGAGTGTTCAGATTTTGCCTACACCCATGACTAGGGGAGGCGGTAAACACCTCAGTACTATGCTTATACAACGTATTTAATGGCTTTTAAAATGAACCCTTGGCATACGCAGACACTTACTTGTTTGCTATATCTTCCATGTTTTTGTTCATACCTGCAAATGTGCACAAAATATTTGTAGAGATTATTGCTGTCTCCTCCAAACAAGAAGGAGGGAGCAGTATATTTCTACCGGCCATTATGTAACCGTGCCATGACTTTATTTAAAATTAAAAAAAAATCAAAAGAAAAGCATTAAAATACATATTACTTCTCTCTAAGAGAAGAATGTTGATGTTTAAAACAAATTGTTACAGATACTGCAGATAAAATCATGTTTTGGTGCATTACTACATTTTCATTACATGACTAATAAACTAAAGATTAAGTTATAAGACCACATTGTACTTGCATTTTATTTGCCTATCTCTTGTCTTTTATCTACCTTCCTATACAGGTGATCATGCCTGGTTACTGTGTACAGGGCACAGTGGGACATAAAATCCTAAGTGGTCAGCGCAAGCTGGAAATGGAAGGAAGACAAACGGTGGGTTCCCCATTGTGCAAGACAAATAGAAACCATAACTATTTCTTAAAGGGACATACAAGCCAAAATTAAATGTTCATGATTCAGATAGAGCATGTAATTTTAAAGAATATTTTTAATATACTGCTTGTATCAGATGTAATTTGTTCTGTTGGTATCCTTTATTAAAATGCATACTCACATATGCTCAGAAGCAGCAATTAACTAGCTACTGATTAGTGGCTATGCATATGTCCCTCATCATATTGGCTCAACACATGGGTTCATTGCTGCTCTGAAGCTGATTTAAAAGGACCTTGTACTGTAAAATTGGTTTTGCCTTAATGTGTTCCTAATGACTTGTTATAGTAGCTGCATAGTATGCACTGTATGGTAATTTTTTCCTTTTAGATTTATTGTTGTGCATGAAATAGCTGCTTTTGCTTAGTGAAGTCTCAATCCATTACTCAAGAAAATGCCCATATAAATTGTCCGAGTCTGCAGAAATAGCAGACAATCTAAAAAAAAAAGCACTAAGCATCATTTATTTATTTCTCTTCTTTTCCCCCCTTCATTTCTGCAAGTTCAGTTACTTCATTTTCAGATGCTAAACACAGAGCATTTTATTATTGTACTGTTGCTTGCTTATTAAGGGAATAGAAATGCGCATATCGCCTGACTTGGCTTTTTCAAAGGCTAACCGGACTGCCCGTCATCATGAAGCCTATATGGAACAAGTTGGCCAATCAATTAACAAGTATGGTTCACACCTCCGTGTGAACCAATCGCAACAGTCCTCCCATAATTGGTTAGTCAGCGTCACGTGACTAAGAACAGAAGGAACAACATGTAGGAGGCGGCTATATGCCGTCAAAATATGTAAATTAGTAGATGTCAAGAATCAAACCGTAAATATTATGCTGGCTATTAAAATGCGAGAAATTGATGCGGACTTCAGACAAATAATTGTGGGCTAAAGAGACATTAGTAAGAACGCTAGGAGTAAAGTTATCCAATGTGTTGGCACTAAACTGAAAATAAATAAATGACAAAAATTAGGTATCCGTTTACACATAGTCATGTATTAAAAAGAGAGGGGGTAAAGAATTATTAATATTTACGAATAAGTCTATTCCAGGAACCGATAAACATGTTGAAATAAGGACGGTCATATTAAATAGTTCTAACAGAACTAATAGTTATCGATTAGTTTATTACATGGTACAGAATGTGTGACCAAGATTTCGAGTGAAAGAAAATAATTTCTAATGGGAGAGCTGATAAATCAGAATATTGAGGTGTCACACAGTTGTGTATGTATTGAGTCTGTTTATTCAAAATCCCAGGGGTAAACAATGGCATAAGATATGAAAACCTGTGTATATAAAGAAATGTAAATCTATAGTTTTTAAATGACAAAAATGATTTTTCTCATTCCATGTGCTATCCTTTTTTGAAAGACAAGGTATGAAAAATCAGATCTAAAATTGCTATGCTTGTCAGCCTGTTAATTAATTATATTAAAGATCCGTTTGTTTCAAAAACGAGAAGGAATAAGAAAGGGATGATTTAACATCCACAATATAGAGTCAACCTATTGTATTTGATGAGCAATAGAAGAATTTTATTAAATATTGAATAGTGATTTCTAATGTAGAGGTGGGTCAATCGTAATCAGGTTTAAACCGTTCTTTACCATGGTTTAATATTTAGAGAATATTAAGTAATCAATTAAAGATTGACCAAGACATCTTCGATCAATGATTTATCCTTTTATGAAGGACAAAAATAATTTGTTGTTTTATTGTTGATGGTCTGGAGATGTAAGTTGACAATCAATTTGCTGATCATAGGGGGTATTCAGAGACACTACTTGACTAAGAGTGATATCTGAAATGTTAGTGTTACATCCATAGTACATAAGGTTTTGTTGGCACGCAATTAGTATGTCAAATTTAGTGAGAGATGCAGAATAAAGTAGGTAATTTCTGTAGATTTCTTATGTAAAGGAAATCAATAGGTTTCCAATTGTCAAAATTTAAAGATTTGAGGATCCCAGTATTTAAGAACTTTTTTCTTTCAGTGTATTATCCTTGTTTGAAAGACAAAAACATGGTACTCAGTATTGTGTAAAGATCAGAAGAGGAATGTTAGGGATACAAATCTAGTAAGGAAAAAGTCATAACACCAGATGATAGTAGTTATAGATAGGCATTATATCCATCCTGTTCATTTAGGCCATTAGGTATCAGAGTGTTCAGCCAGAAAATCCACCTGCATTCCGCCTGCAGTAGCATTGTTTCTACGTCTCCCCCTCTGATACCCGGTTTAATTACTTGTAGAACGCATGCTTTTAAATTTGGTTTAGTTCCATGTCTATTAAATTTGGTTTAGTTCCATGTCTATTCAAGTAATGTTGAAAAAGCCAAGTCAAGCGAAATGCGCATCAGGCGCTCTACCGGCTCTCTATCCACTTAAACTAATTTGGCTGGTCACTATTTACTAGGAAGGCACTGACTCTTATTTGAATTTACTTATTTAGCAACATTAACGTTGTTTTTTGCCTGCTAGTAGTTTACTGATTAGTACACTCTTCTACTTATTGTGTATCAATCCACTAATTGTGTATTATATGGCACACCTTCGTTGTGCTAACCTTGCCACTTTGATTTCCCCACTCTCTATTTGATATTTGGGATCCTTTTGGACAGACTCACACCGGTCCAGTATTGCACTAGATAGCTTAACTGGTTGAGGTCAATCCTCTTTTTTTAGATAGTACCTGTGCAATCCGTGAACCTGCTTTTGGTGTGTCTCTGCCCAAAATCCCTCTCTATTGTCTCTGTAACTTTAGTGTTACATCTGATTTGGGGTTATGTGGATAGAGAGTCACCCATTAATTGCTTATTTTTTTTAATTTAAGTATTAACCACTACTTATACAGTAGTTTTTATCTCTTGTTAAGTTTTAATATCACACACCCACACTGCCCATCCACATTTGCCATTCCTTTTGTGAGTGCTCTCATTGCTGTTCGCTTTTCTTTATTTTTTCTATGCTTGCTTATTAAACATTAGAGCGTTTGTTTTGTACTTGTATGCCCCTTTAATATAAAAACTTCTTTGTTGGGGTCATTTGTCTCTGTTGTACACAGCTCGTTCCAGCAACCACGCACTATCTTTTGTTCACAAATAGAAGCTAAGCCTTAACGTGTCATTTCTCCTTAACAGCTGGAAGTGAAAATGCAAGTAGAGTACATGTCCTTCAGTGCTCATGCAGATGCCAAGGGTATCATGCAGCTGATTCGGCAGGCAGAGCCTCGTAATGTTCTACTGGTGCACGGAGAAGCCAAAAAGATGGAATTTCTCAAGTTGAAAATAGAACAGGAGTTTAGTGAGTTTTACAAATTGAACCTGTTTTGTCTTTGCATGGATCGACTGTGCAGCATATACATGTATTTGATCTGTAGAAGCTCTCCTATAGTTTTCTGTAGCAGATTCCATTTACTGTCACTATTAGCTTTGATAAAACATATTTTTTTTATGTCCACAGAGATTCAGTGTTTCATGCCAGCCAATGGGGAGACTTGCACCATCACGACCAATCCCAACATCCCAGTAGATATCTCATTGGGTCTCTTAAAGAAAGAGTGTGCACTCAGTAAGTTACTGTTAGCAAAAGGAAATCATTCAGTTGATTGTAGTGCAAACTACTCTCTTGTTAACTTACTAAGCTTGGGCATTTGTCTACACCAGTTAGTAGGATGGCAGATATTGTTCAAAACACATCACTAAGGACATAATTGCACAATACTCTTTTTCTACTGAGTCGTTTGTGACCAGATTGCTAAGTGAGAATAATAACATCCCTCTTTTAAACATATGGCGTTGTTTATAATGCAAGGACTCATAAACATTATTATTATTATCGTTTATTTGTATAGCGTCACAAAATTCTGTAGCATTGCCAGAAAAGGGAAATAAATTATTCTTTTGTAGTCCCAACCACAATTCTGCTGCCTTCTTAAAGTGAAAGTATATCCTAGAGTTTTACAAACGCTAAGATTTACTATTGAAACAAATAAAGGGGACTTTCATTCATGAAGTATAAGATACTTCATGTTGAAAGCTCCTTTATTTGATTCAATCAATCGCCGTTTTTAACTTGTACAGCAGCCCACGGCAAAAAAAAAAATTTGGCTGAGAGGTGACGTTTTCACCTCTTAGCCAATAGCCGTGCGGTAAATCCGGCTTGGCGCCCATGGGAGCTTTGCCAAATGAGATGATCAGTGTGAATGTATCCAGCTGTTGGGTATCTGTTCTCTTAATGTTAAGTAATTGTTATTTTCATCTATCAGTACAGTCAATCATAAAGAGGGGCACTCCACTCTTTCAAACAAAGGGCCTCCTAGCTTACTCTGTATTCTGTGGATTTTTTTAAATTTGACGCCCTTCCAGCAGAAGAAAAACAAAATATCCCACCAAATTGTCCATAAGTATTTTAATTTGAACTGGCATGCATATAGTCCACTTTTTCTAGAGGAAGGCATCTGAATACCATACTGTGATGTATTAAATTGTTTATTTAATGTTTCTAGGTCTGGCACCAGACTGTAAGAAGCCTAGATTGATGCATGGGACACTTATTATGAAGGATAATGTGAGTAAAACAGAGATAATCAGATCACACACTGCTTTAATGATTATAGTTACTCTACATGGGCCAGAACTGCAGTGACTGATTGATTGTGTTTAAGGCACTCTTATCACCACTTTCTTGTTAGTGTTTTTAAATTGTGTGTGTGTGTATATATATATATATGTATGTATGTGTGTGTGTGTATGTGTATGTATGTGTGTGTGTGTGTGTGTGTGTGTGTATATATATATATATATATATATATATATATATATATATATATATATATATATATATATATATGTGTGTGTGTATATATATATATATATATATATATATATATATATATATATATATATATATATATATATATATATATATATATTTCCTATGCCACATACATTGTAATTAATATTTATCAGGTATAATTTCTTAAACATTAAAGGCAGTTACAGATTCCTCTGAACATTTCCAAATTGTATCCATTATCAAGAACGGTTTCCTAAGCTTTTGGTTCACTAACTAAAGTAGATGCAGCGATCACAAGATTATTTAAATGTTTGATTGTGCCTACTGATCAAGGTTTTTCAGATATATTATTAAGAAGAAAATGGAGTTAAATTTATTTAAAAAAAATGACTTGCATCAGGGAGCTATGTATCATTTGAAATTAGCTATAGATTTAGCTATTAAGGCAGCTGAATGCTGGTTCTATTCAATAGAAAGTTAATTTTTCACTGTTCTAAATATGTAATCTTGGGTATATTTCAGAGTTACATCAAGCCTGTTCTACAGCAGTTATTGAAGCTGAATTCTTGCTGCTACTTTGGTAAAATAATGTTCCTACAAAATCATTTAGTGGGCTCCATTTATGAAGTTGCCATTCTGTTGAATTCACTAAATATGATCAGACCAGCCATGAGTCACACACAGTGGGCTAATTCTATAACTACACATTTTATAGTTTTCATTTTGACATAAAGCTACTTTTTGCTGCTCTATGTTTTAAAATAGAGGGTCAGACTAAATTTCCTGTACAGCAGCACCCTTTTATAATTTGTCAGTTAAACTGGTGACCATTGTTGGCTCTCTTGTCCATGTCTCCTCCAGCAGCTCAACAGGATATTAAAGGAAATAGATACACAAACATATTAATGAGCAGCAAAATAAACACATTAAGGGGCTGCCCTATGGTCTTCTATACATGCTCACTACAATTTGTATATTGCTAGCTTTGCCATGCATTATTATTATCATTTATTTGTAAAGCGCAGCCAAATTCCGTAGCGCTGGGTACAATGATAGGGGTATACAATGATAAAGATTTGTGATAAAATACAAAACATAACAAATCTAGCACAGGAGGAAGAGGGCCCTGCTCCGGAGAGCTCACAGTCTATAGGTTTAGGGTGCAGAGACATAAGGTTGGGGTAGCTTGTTACATTGGTTGTATTTGCAGCAGTGAGTAAGGCAGTTCCTGTACATGTATTAGTTTGGTTCGGATGCAGGATGGAGGAGAGATGGTAAGCCTCTCTGAATAGGTGAGTTTTCAAGGAGCGTCTGAAGCTATATAAGGTTGGAGACAGTCTTATGGAGCGGGGTAGAGAGTTCCAGAGGACAGGAGCAGCACGTGCGAAGTCTTGGAGGCGGGAGTGGGATGTAGAGATAACAGGAGTTTAGAGCGTAGGTCAGAGGTTGATCGAAGAGGATGGGATGGGGAATATTTCACGATGAGAGAGGAAATATAGTTGGGAGTTAGACTGTTGAGTGCTTTGTAAGTTAGGGCTAATACTTTAAATTGTATTCTGGAGTGTATGGGGAGCCAGTGTAGAGACTGGCAGAGCGGAGCAGCTGATGTAGATCGCCGACTTAGGTGGATGAGTCTAGCAGAAGCATTCATAATAGATTGGAGGGAGGAGAGGCAGTGTTTTGGAAGGCCATTTAGGAGTAGATTGCAATAATCAATGCATGACAAAATGAGGAAATGAATAAGTATTTTTGTAGTTTTTTGAGTAAGGAAGGGACGAATTCTGGAAATGTTGCGTAGGTGTGAACTGCAGGATTTGGTAAGCGCTTGTATATGTGCGTTGAATGTTCTGAGGCATTGGTCTAGCCCTCTGTTGTTTCCTATGGCATTCACGTCACAGGTGACAGATGTAAAAAGCTATTTAGGATGCAGTCTGGGACCCATGAAGAAATGCTGGGTTAGTTGGTATATGAAGGCATATCCACATGAAAAATAGGTGTCACCAATTTATCCCAAATAACACACGCCAGGTAAAAGAGTAGGTTTATTAGAGTAGGTTTTAGTGTTAGTATAGGTTTTTTTATTTTATTTTGGGGTGTGCTTTATTTATAAGGGAACTTTAGTATTAGAGGGGCATAACTTGGGGGGGGTATTTTTGGACTATTTTTTTTTTGGTAATGTGTTTTTTTTTTATTGAATAATTTTAGTGTTATTTTGTGTAACTTGGGGGGTTAGGTTAGGGGTCTTGGGTTAGGTAGTCAAGTAGTGTAAGGCTAGTTTTCACTACTATGGTTGTGGCAGTTTAGGAGTTAATAGGTTAGTGGGTGTTTGTTTGTGTTGGGAGATTGTGGTGGTTTAGGGGTTAAGTCGTTTAGCTATGGTTTGCTCCTTGCAGCATATTGCTATTTGTATGCTAGTTGTGCTCTCGCAATATTTATATCACTCCCAAGTATCCACCAATAGTTACACAATTGAGTTACTAAATTCAGTGCTGCTAATAAGTGACAAAAACTTCCTGGCGTGAGCCTGCACTATACAATATAATTATGCTTGGGGTATTTTATTTTTATGCTCACCCCCTTGGACTAATTGCTGCAGACACCCATGCTGTAGTAGATTATATGTAGATAACCATTTGTTTGTTAGCTGTAGCCCTGAAAAAAATATATCTGGTGGTTTTGGGTTGTTTAAAATACATTTAGCATCATTGTGAAAAATCTGAAAGCAAAATAATTTTCCACAATGAGTAAAATGCATTCTACATTCACACTTCCAGTTTGTGGATATATCCTATATTCTTTATAATTGGATTAATAAACAGCTTTCTGGTTAATTTTTCAGTGTGATTGTGAAAATGTTATATTTTTGGCTTTAGTGCTTGCTGCATTTACTTGTGTATTACTAGAATGAGACTTAGACAAAAAGAGTTAAATGAAAAACACCACGTTAATCTGATGTATGTGGCATTTTCTACTGTAGAGCCTTCGTCTAGTGTCACCAGAACAGGCATTGAAAGAGATCGGCCTTGGAGAGCACCAGCTACGTTTTACCTGCAGGTTACATGTTCAAGATGTCCACAAAGAACAAGAAACTGTATTACGGATCTACAACCATTTGAAAAGGTGATAATGACTGGCTCAAAAGGGAAAGTATTCAAGGTCTTGTACTTATTCAAGCACTTAGTGTTTAATACATTGTGTACTCACTAGGTTATTGTCTTACCCTACATCTTCTCTAAAATACACTTTTTATAACCAGTGCCATATACTTGTGTTACGCCATGTATCATTATGCATGTTATATAGTCATGTCTCTAAATAATGGGCAGAGGCCGTTTAGTCTAGGAGGTTAGAATTTACTTCCTACTGTCATTAGCACTATATGTTGAAATCCTTATGGACATATGCAGTATACTATGAAACTTTTATTATAGTAATGATTTTATTTTAGTTAGGATTGTGATACCTTTAAACAAATAAAAGAAATGCAGGATTTGGAAATGGGCATAATTGAAAATGATTTTATCCTCCTATGTTCCTCATCTATCAGGAATGCAATACATTGTTTTTTCTTGTGTACAGTGTGCTAAAGGATCGTTCAGTGCAACATCTGCCTGATGGCTCTATCATGGTGGAATCTATCCTCCTCCAGGTTTCAACACATTCAGAGGACCCAGGAACAAAGGTTTTGCTTATATCATGGACATATCAGGTAAGCTTGTGAATCTACCAGTTGCAGACGTTGTGAGCTTACACATTTTTCTTGTAATTTTATTATTTATTTATTTTTGTTTAAGTCCTCTTTATTCTTAATCAGGACTCTAATTTGCCTCCAGTTTGATATTTTGGGAGCTATAACTTTATGGGACGTCTGTAAATGAGCACCATCCCTTGTACATTTGTTCAAAATCCAGCAAGTTAATGATAGAACAAGGAATTCACGCTGATTGTTTGTTTTCTGTGTGATGCATATTGACATTATAATTATAAGTATTTCTTTGCACAAAGGTTTTTGTGAGAATTATGGAGTAAATAGGCACACATCTTTTTGCTTATGTATGATTGTAGTACAATTCAAACCTATAATGGTATAAAGGCTTACAAGAATAGGTGTGTACGTATATAAGCACAGCTTGCCCACTGAGTTATCTTTAGAATAATGAGCAAGTAGCAGTTCGCTTATAGAAATACTCATCAGGTGACGCAGCTTGGAATCAGTCGTATCGCTGTGATATAACACGCAGGTTCAGAGGAAGGATCATAGTCTGAGAACTCTTTCCTTAGAACTTTCCCTGATAGTTCCATTGAATGGATTCTAGCTTAGAAATACAGGTGGAAGCATATAAACTCTAGAGGATGGAGTGACCTGCAGTACCATCTTGGGCTCCATTATTATTGGGTTCTTTTTGTTTGTTTACAGGGCTTGGCATAGAATGTTATATTGCTGGTACAGTTGGACTCTGATGTACTGCATGGATAGAACACTCAAGTAATGTGATGATTTAGGGATCTTGCTGTATCTTAACACGTCTGACCTAAGATATATTTAAAGTGTTCCCCTTTGTATAAACAGATCCGTAATATTAGCAATATTTTAGATGGAGTTTAATTTATCAACTTATTTTTTAATGTAACGCTGAAATGCAAATACCCCGCGCTAATGCCACCCACTTCAAAAGTAATTTTTTTGTGAGCTAAAGGTTTGAATTATTCTCCAATCTGCGCTCTAGCCATACGGCATTGACGCAGTTTTTTTTTTTTTTTTTGTAGTTAGGGTGCCATTGGAGAACAGTTCAAACCATTAGCTCACCCAAATAATTACTTTTGAAGTGGTTACTACATTAAAAAGTAAGTTAAAGCGCAACAACTGATGAACTAAACTCCATCTAAAATATTGCTAACATTCCGGGTCTGTTTATACAAAGGGGAAAGTTTACCATCACTTTAAGTCAGGTCTTAGAAGATTGAACATCTGCACATTTTTGTGGAAATCATCTGAATTATACTTTTTGATCTGTCATGAAGCTGGTTCCAGATCCATTATCCTTTCTGCTAGTGTGAAGTTCTGAAGTTGCAGGTGATACACGTATGCAACTTTCTGCGACATCTCGCTGAACTTGATAAAGGCTGTAATCGGTTGGTTTTTAGTTGTTTCCTGCGTGACACTTTTAGCAGATGACTCATTGTACAGATAGTTCACATAAAGTATTTTTCACTCCCTTTAAAATTGCTGTTTAATCCCACAAATATATTTTTAAGAGCATCTTTAAAAAAAAAAAAAAAAAAAAAAAGGCCAGTAGTCTTAGACTAAGATGGAATGAGTGGTATTATTCCTTTACCACAATAAGTACCAGGTGTGGGGATGATAGACTAATTTAGAAATCTAATCTTAGGAAATAGGGTTTTCTTTCTAATGACATGATGAGTCCACGGATCATCTAATTACTATTGGGAATATCACTCCTGCCCAGCAGGAGGTGGCAAAGAGCACCACAGCAAAGCTGTTAAATATCACCTCCCTTCCCTCTAACCCCAGTCATTCTCTTTGCCTACGTTAGAGCAAGGAAGTGGTAAAATTAGGTGTTTGGAAAGATTCTTCAATCAAGAGTTTATTTTATTTTAACATCACAAGCTTGTGGTGTTTGTTCTGCTAGGGTGTAGCCGTAGTCCACATCAGTCTCTTCAGTAGAGCAGTGGTGGCTTTCAAGCAATGGGAACTTGTGGGACATAATTCTCACTGCGCCTCCCATATATCTAATGCTGCCCTAATATTGAAAGTCTAAATAAGATTACTCAGACTTTATCTTTTTTTCCACAGGTCCATGCGAGGGAGAGGACCTCTCAAACCTGGTGAGCTGCCTTGCTGCTGGGCAGAGTTCTAAGGTAAGTGCTAAGTTTATTTTCTGGGGTATATACACAGGAAAATTTGGCACTTTAATATATATAAGGACACTTAAGATGACATTATCCTTGGGAGTGAGGATATGTTATAGGGCAGTTACGGCAGGCACTGGGGACGTGGAGATATGGCTCATGTTAGGTGCAATTTCACAACTACTGTCTGCTTCATTTTTACATTATCATTTACCGACCGGGTGGTTTCCCTTTTGATACGCCCACAATGGGAGGAGTTAAACTATGTTTGCGCGCCCTTTTGTTTCATATCCTCATTTCCGGTGTTACGAAGAAGCGGTTAAGAAATTTCTCTGCTTCGTTATGGTGACGCAGCAGAAGAGCCTCAGATACTAATTATAAAGTGTATAGATGAGTCCGGACTTCTAATATCTGTGATTTATACGATCCGGTGGCAAGTAGGCACCTCAGCAAAGCTTAGCTGAGGTGTGGAGATTGTCTGCTGTTTATTATAAAAGCCAATTTTTTTTGTGTGTAAAGCAAAATAAAGACGTTACTTTTAACATTTAAAGACACAGTAACGTTTTTTTTTGTGAGTTAATTCTAGTTAAGTTAAACAATTTTAATTGTTCAAATTGTGAATAAAGATGGACCAAGAAGCCCTACAAGATGTTACATGTACTTTATGTTTTGATGCAAATGTGGAACCACCAATCCCTTTCTGTTCCTCATGTATTGAGAGAACTTTACAGTCTAGGGATAGACTTTTTTCTGAGCCAACATTGTCTGGGGCGGATGCTGTTCAGGAGCCTTATGACAATGTGCAATATATGCCGCAGCTTTCTCCTCAAGTGTCCCAAAACTTAGCGTTCATTCAACCAGTGCCCTGTGCTTCCTCCACTACTCCATCTGGAGTTACCTTGCAAGACATCGCTTCCCTCATGTCCTCTGCGGTTTCGGATGCGTTGTCTGCATTTCCCATGCTGCAGGGAAAGCGCAAGAGGAAAGGTTAACAATCAGTGAGCAAGGTTGCTGACTCAGTTATTGCTATCTCAAAGGTCCCCTCTCAGAAGCCTGAGGAGGAGGATACTTTGGTAGCATCTGAGGGTGAAATCTCAGATTCTGACAGTGTAATTCCTCCTGCTGATACTGAAGTAGTATCTTTCAGGTTTAAGCTAGAACACCTCGGTCTGTTACTTAAGGAGGTTTTAGCTACTCTGGACGACAGCGACACCACGCTCGTAGTTAATCCTAATAAATCCAGTAAGCTAAACAAATATTTTGATGTACCTTCCATGGTGGAGGTTTTGCCTGTACCAGATCAAGCTACTGAGATCATTGCAAAAGAATGGGAGAGACCGGGTATCCCTTTTTCTCCATCCCCTATATTTAAAAAGATGTTTCCCATAGCGGACTCTATCAAGCATTCTTGGCAAACAGTATCCAAGGTGGAAGGGGCAATTTCCACTCTGGCCAAGAGGACTACTATCCCCATTGAGGATAGTTGTGCTTTTAAGGATCCTATGGACAAAAACATTAGAGGGGTTACTCAAGAAGATGTATGTACACCAGGGTTTACAATGGCAACCTGCATTGTGCATTGCTACCGTCACTAGTGCGGCGGCATATTGGTTTGATGCGTTGTCTGATGCTATAAGGACAGACACTCCTCTTGATGAAATCCAGGATAGGATAAAGGCCCTTAAGTTGGCTAATTCCTTTATTACGGATGGTTCCCTACAGGTGATCAATCTGGGAGCAAAGATTTCAGGTTTTGCTGTACTGGCTCGCAGAGCTTTATGGTTAAAACCTTGGTCTGCGGACGTGTCATCTAAGTCTAAACTTTTAGTGATTCCTTACAAGGGAAAGACCTTGTTTAAACCGGGTTTGACGGAAATAATTTCTGACATTACGGGAGGAAAGGGTAATTTTCTCCCTCAGGATAAGAGAAACAAGCAAAAGGGACGTCGGATAAATTTTCGTTCCTTTCGAAATTTCAAGGGAAATCCTTACACTTTCTCTTCCAAGCAGGAGCAGTCCAAACCTTCCTGGAGACCTAATCAGTCTTGGAACAAGGGTAAACAATCCAAAAAGCCTGCTACTGAATCAAAAACAGCATGAAGGGCCTGCCCCTGATCCGGGACTGGATCTTGTAGAGGGCAGACTTTCCTTCTTCTCTCAAGCTTGGGTTCGAGATGTTCAGGATCCCTGGGCAGTGGACATCGTGTCCCAGGGATACAAACTAGAGTTCAAAAACTTTCCTCCCAGAGGCAGGTTTCTACTTTCAAGATTATCTGTAGACCAGACAAAAAGAGAGACGTTCTTACACTGTGTACGGGACCTCTCCGACCTGGGAGTGATAGTTTCTGTTCCGATGCAGGAATGGGGTCTGGGGTTCTATTCCAATCTGTTTGTGGTTCCCAAAAAGGAGGGAACCTTCAGACCAATTTTAGACCTCAAGAGTCTAAACAAATTCCTCAGAGTACTGTCCTTCAAGATGGAAACTATTCGTTCCATTCTTCCTTTGATCCAAGAAGGTCAATTTATGACAACCGTGGATTTAAAGGACATGTTCCCATCCACAGGGACTATCACATGTTTCTAAGGGTTGCATTTTTAGACAAACACTTCCAGTTTGTGGCTCTTCCATTCGGCCTTGCCACAGCTCCCAGAATTTTCTTGAAGGTTCTTGGATCCCTGTTGGCGGTGCTCCGATTGCGGGGCATTGCAGTGGCGCTGTATCTGGATGATATCCTGGTCCAGGCGCCATCCTTTCAACAAGCAAGATCCCACACGGAAATGTTACCTTTCACGGATGGAAGGTAAATTTGGAAGAGTTCCTTAGTTCCAAATACAAGGGTAATCTTCTTGGGAACCATAATAGATTCCTTATCAATGAAGATTTTTCTGACAGAAGTCAGGAAATTTAAAGATTTTCGAATCTTGCCTACAGCTTCAGTCCTCTCCTCGGCCATCAGTAGCTCAGTGCATGGAGGTAATCGGGCTGATGGTGGCAGCAATGGACATCATCCCGTTCGCACGTTTCCACCTCAGACCTCTGCAGTTAAACATGCTCAGTCAGTGGAACGGAGATTATGCGGATCTGTCTCCGCGAATATAGCTGGAGCAGGAGACAAGGGATTATCTTCTTTGGTGGTTGTCTCAGGATCTTCTCTCCAAGGGAACCTGCTTTTGCAGACCCTCTTGGGTGATTGTGACAACAGACGCCAGCCTTCTGGGATGGGGAGCAGTCTTGGGCTCTCTAAAGGCTCAGGGAACTTGGACTCATTCGGAGTCTGTTCTGCCCATAAACATTCTGGAGTTGAGAGCAATCTTCAATGCTCTTCTGGCCTGGCCCCAGTTAGCCTCGGCCCGGTTCATCAGGTTCCAGTTGGACAACATAACTTCAGTGGCTTACATCAACCATCAGGGAGGAACGCAGAGTTCCTTAGCCATGACGGAGGTAGCCAAGATAATTTGGTGGGCGGAGACACACAATTGCTGTCTGTCGGCGATCCACATCCCAGGGGTGGACAACTGGGATGCGGACTTCCTGAGCAGGCAGACCTTTCACCCTGGGGAGTGGGAACTCCATCCGGAAGTATTTTCCAGCCTGATTCTCAAATGGGGTCAGCCGAAATGGGATCTTATGGCATCTCTGCAGAATGCCAAGCTTCAGAGGTACGGGTCGAGGTCAAGGGACCCTCAGGCTGTACTGATAGACGCCCTGGCGGTACCTTGGAATTTCAGTGTTGCATACCTATTTCCTCAGTTAGCTCTGCTACCTCGAGTCGTTGCTCGAATCAAGCAGGAGAGGGCATCGGTGATCCTCATTGGACCGGCATGGCCTCACAGGATTTGGTATGCAGATCTGGTGGACATGTCATCTCTTCCACTTTGGAGACTTCCATTGAGGAAGGACCTTCTACTTCAAGGGCCCTTCCTTCATCCAAATCTAGTTTCTCTGAAGCTGACTGCTTGGAAATTGAACGCTTAATTTTATCCAAGCGGGGATTTTCAGAATCGGTCATAGAGACCATGATTCAGGCTCGTAAACCTGTGACTAGAAAGATTTATCACAAGATATGGCGCAAATATCTTTATTGGTGTGAATCCAAGGGCTCCTCTTGGAGTAGAGTTAGGATTCCTAGAATTCTGTCTTTTCTCCAAGAAGGTTTGGAGAAGGGATTATAGGCAAGTTCCCTAAAGGGTCAAATATCTGCCTTGTCCATTTTGTTACATAAACGTCTGGCGGATGTACCAGACGTGTAATCGTTTTGTCAGGCCTTGGTCAGGATCAGGCCTGTGTTCAAACCAGTTACTCATCCCTGGAGTCTTAATTTAGTTCTTAAGGTTCTTCAAGGGGCTCCGTTTGAGCCTATGCATTCCTTAGATATTAAATTGTTATCTTGGAAAGTTTGGTTTCTTGTTGCTATTTCATCTGCTCGTAGAGTGTCAGAGCTCTCGGCATTACAGTATGATTCTCCTTACCTTATTTTTCACTCGGATAAGGTAGTTTTACATACCAAATTAGGGTTTCTCCCTAAAGTAGTTTCTGACCGGATCATTAATCAGGAGATTGTGGTTCCTTCCTTGTGTCCTAATCCTTTTTTCTCAGAAGGAACGGCTTCTGTACAATCTGGACGTGGTACCTGCCCTAAAATTCTATTTACAGGCAACTAAGGACTTCCGTCAGTCTTCTGCTCTGTTTGTGGTATTCTCTGGGAAACGTAAGGGACAGAAAGCTACAGCTACTTCTTTCTTTGTGGCTGAAGAGTATCATTCGCTTTGCCTATGAAACTGCTGGACAGCAGCCTCCTGAGAGAGTTACGGCTCATTCTACGAGGGCTGTTTCCTCTTCCTGAGCATTCAAAAATGAAGCTTCTGTGGAACAGATTTGCAAGGCTGCAACTTGGTCCTCTCGTCACACTTTTTCAAAATTCTATAAATTTGACGCTTTTGCCTCGGCTGAGGCCGCTTTTGGGAGAAAGGTTCTTCAAGCAGTGGTGCCTTCTGTTTAAGTTCCCTTGTCCCTCCCTTATCCTCTGTGTACTCTAGCTTGGGTATTGAGTCCCAATAGTAATTAGATGATCCGTGGACTCATTGGGTCATTAGAAAGAAAACAAAATTTATGCTTACCTGATAAATGTATTTATTTCTTGACACGATGAGTCCACGGCCCGCCCTGTTCTTTAGAATGTTGGTATGTTATAAACTTCAGACACCTCTGCACCTTGTGGCTTCCTTTCTCTCCTATACTTCGGTCGAATGACTGGGGTTAGAGGGAAGGGAGGTGATATTTAACAGCTTTGCTGTGGTGCTCTTTGCCGCCTCCTGATGGGCAGGAGTGATATTCCCAATAGTAATTAGATGATCCATGGACTCATGGTGTCAAGAAATAAATACATTTATCAGGTAAGCATAAATTTTTTTTTTTTTTTTAAATTACAGGCATATTTGTGGAGAAGCAACGGTTTTGATTTGTGTTTTATTTAGTAGTCCTGACAGATACACAATGTATTATTGCTGTTCCAGTGTTTTTCAATTCCAGTCATCAGGGCACACGGACAGGACATATTTTTAGGATATTTTAAAGGGAGATGAAACCCAAAAATGTTCTTTCATGATTAAAATAGAGCACACCATTTTCCAATTAACTTCTATTATTTAATTCCTTTTGTTGGTATCCTTTGTGGAAAAGCATATCTCGATAGGCTCAGGAGGTGGGAGCTACTTAACTCCCAGTAGTGCATTGCTGCTCCTTCAATAAAGGTTACCAAGATAATCAAGCAAAATTGATACTAGAAATAAATTGGAAAGTTGTTTAGAATTGGATCTGAATCATGAAAGAAAAAAATTGTGTTTCATGTCCCTTTTAAAGGGACAGTCTACTCCAGAATTTTTATTTTTTTAAAAAGATAAATAATCCCTATTACCCATTTCCCAGTTTTGCATAATCAACACAGTTATATTAATATACTTTTTACCTTGCCTCTGCAGACTGCCCCCTTATTTCATTTTTTTTTGACAGACTTGCATTTTAACCAATCAGTGCCCTCTCATAAGTAACTCAACGAGCATAATCACAATGTTATCTATATGGCACACATTAACTAATGCCCTCTAGCTGTGAAAAATTGTCAAATGCATTGAAATAAGGCGGCTTTCAAGGGCTTGGAAATTAGCATATGAGCCTACCTATGTTTAGCTTTCAACTAAGAATACCAAGAGAACAAAGCAAATTTGATAATAAAAGTGAATTGGAAAGTTATTTAACCCCTTAAGGACCAAGGATGTGCTATGTACGTCCTAAAAAAATAATCAGTTAAGGACCAAGGACGTACATAGCACATACTCAGTAAAACTGAGCACTGGAAGCGATCGTGATCGCTTCCAGCTGCTCTCAGGGTATTGCAGCGATGCCTTGATATTGACCCTCTCGGCATCAGCCAGCGATGGTGCAGATCGGAGGAAGGTGGGTGGGCGGCAAATCACGAGAGGAGGGCGGGAAACCAGCGTTAAGGGGGGCAGGAGCGGGTGGGACTGCTACGCCACGCTACTGAGGAGGGTGAAGGAGGAGAGAGGAATCCCTGCCTGCAAAGGGATCTGGGAGGGGGTTTGTTAATGTGGGGGGGCAGCTACAGTAAGCAAAAAAGTGGTGGTGTTTTTTTTTTGTTTGTGTTTTTTTAAAACAAATACCATAATTTAGAGAAACTGGGTATTGGCAGATGGCGTTGACAATTGTGAGGTGGGGGATGGAAGAGAGCTGTTTGAGAGGGGTCAGGGAGGGATCAAGGGGTGGGATGTATCAGGTGGGGGGCTGATCTCTATACTAAAGCTAAAATTAACCCTACAAGCTACCTAATTAACCCCTTCACTGCTGGGCATAATACAAGTGTGGTGTGCAGCGGCATTAAGCGGCCTTCTAATTACCAAAAAGCAATGCCAAAGCCATATATGTCTGCTATTTCTGAACAAAGGGGATCCCAGAGAAGCATTTACAACTATTTGTGTCATAATTACACAAGCTGTTTGTAAATAATTTCAGTGAGAATCCTAAAGTTTGTGAAAAAGTTGCCCTATAACTTGCAAAAAAATATGTAAACAATGGGTATTTCTAAACTATTTAGCATGGGTGTTTTTTAGTGGTTGTAGATGTGTAGCAGATTTTGGGGGTCAAAGTTAGAAAAAGTGTGGGTTTATTTTCAATTTTTTCATCATATTTTATAAAACAAATTTAAAGTAAATTATGATATGATGAAAATAATGGTATCTTTAGAAAGTCCATTTAATGGCGAGAAAAACAGTATATAATATGTTTGGGGTAAAGTAAATGAGTAGGAGGAAAATTACAGCTAAACATGAACACCGCAGAAATCTAAGAATAGCCCTGGTCCTTAACGGTAAGAAAATTGAAAAATGGTCTGGTCACTAAAGGGTTAAAATTGCATTTTCCATATCTGAATCATGGAAGTTTTATTAATAAATTTAATAAAATTTAATTTTAATCTGAGTACAGGTGAAATAATCAGATGATTAGTAACCATTGTTATTACAGGGACATGAAACCCAAAAAAATTCTTTCATGATTCAGTCAGAGAATACAATTTTAAACAACTTTCTAATTTACTTCTATTATCTAATCTGTTTCATTCTCTTCGTATCATTTGTTGAAGGAGCAGCAATGCACTAATGGTTTCTAACTGAAAACATGGGTGAACCAATCACAATCAATATATATATGCAGCCACCAATCAACAGCTAGAACCTAGGTTCTCTGCTGCCCCTGAGCATGCCTGGATAAACCTTTCAGCAAACGATAACAAGAGAAGGAAGCAAATTAAATAATAGAAGTAAATTGGAAAGTTGTTTTAAATTGTATTCTCTATCTGAATCATGAAAGAAAAATTTTGGGTTTCATGTCCCTTTAACCTGCTCTCACTGAAAAGCTGGCCTGTTAATGTGCCATGAGGAATGGAATTGAGAAACACTGTCCTATTCATCTACAGCATCTACTCTCTCTCTGTTCAGAGAACGATCACAACTTTGTTGCTATTTCGGATTGACAAAGCAGTGTTGGATAATTTACACAAAGTCCTTAGCAGCTCATGCCAGATATTCACTATATATTTAAAGGAAACAAGAGAAAAACAGTTGGATAGTCATCACTCCCAAAGTTGCTTGATTTCCAGGTGACCATTCTAGGAAGAATCCTAGTCTCCCAGCTGCAATTGGTTTTTCAAATAAATTAGTTTTTTCCCTATAAACAGGAAAGTCTGGAAAATCTATTCACTGTTGTGTTATTAACAAATGTAAGCTGGGAAGCCATAGAAAATTCCACAAAATGTTTACTTGTTCTCCAAATCCTAAATAAATAGTAATAATCTTACAACATAAATTGGAAGGTGTCGGAGACTTTCAGTACTAGATGTTGACTGCTGAATCTTTACATATAAGAGACTCGCATACCTTCTAAGTTTGACAATCCTTTTTGGTACTAGGAGGCTCATAAAAGTGTCTGGATGTCTGGGGTGGCGTATAGGTGGTCTATCGGGCATAGCTAAGTGGTCTAAGTCAGAGATCAGGACATATCGCCCAGGGGCAGAGTCAGACACTTGGGGGTGTGACAAGTATGTCATAGGTGGCTCAGGCATTTCTGTATGGGGTTTACAGGTTCCAAAGTTTCATTATGTGAACCTGTGAGAAGATAGAGGGAGAGAGATGGTAGGGGAGCTCTTCTTTCAGTGAAATTGTTCAGAGCAGCCATTTTGTCCTCCTTACAATCACTTTTAATTGCTATCAGTATTTCTATGTTGTTATTATCTGACGCTGGCTCCTAACGTTTTTGGTTATTGTCATTATGTATGTATAGAAATACAACTGTTTGGCTTCTAAAAGTATGTCTGGCTCCTAAATGTTAAACAGATTTGTTGACCCCTGCTTTAAAATCGTGTAAAGTACCTTTTTTAGTATCAACTTTATTATTGTAAGTATCAGCTATAGTAAATGAATAGGCATTAAAGGGACACTAAACCCAAATTTTTTATTTTATGATTCAGGTAAAGAATACAATTTTAAACAACTTTCCAATTTACTTTTATTATCGAAGTTGGGTCATTCTTTAGATATTATTGTTGGAAAAAATAGCAGTGAACATGGCTGAGTCAATCACACGAGGCATGTATGTGCAGCCACCAATCAGCAGCTACTGAGTCTATCTAGATATGCTTTTTAGCAAAGGATATCAAGATAATAGAAGTAAATTAAATAATAGAAGTAAATTAGAAAGTTGCTTAGAATTGCATGCTCTTACTAAATCCTGAAAGAAACATTTTGGGTTTCATGTCCCTTTAAAATTACCAGTCTCCCTTTTTTATCTACTATAAACAGATCATTTTGTCATGTTTTACTCCATTATTTTTTTGTTCCAGGATGAAGACTTGGGAAGTTTCCTAACCTCACTGCTAAAGAAAGGACTTCCCCAAGTAACAAGTTAAGATACATTTCAGCCTGACATGTATCCCTACAAACGGAGAGTCATTTCAGACTGATAACCTGGTTTCTGTAGCAAACCAACCAAGGGAATGAGTTGTTACATGATCTTTGAAGAAATGATGAGTTTTTATATCCCACTCCCAGAGACTATTGTATATAAAAGGCTCTTTAAGTTGCATTGTATAGGAATTTTCCGTCTTTGCTGTTCAAAAAGGGTTTCAGAATGCATTGGTGTTTTTTGCTGAATAATGCACAGTGATTGTCTCCCTTGTGATATAATGGGAATCACATATTAGAGAGATATCATATAAACTTAATGGAATGTCAGTCTGTGCTTTATTATAAATTTTTACTTTATTTTTAATAAAGTCCTGTTTTTTTCCACATGCTTTTCCCATGTCTGACTTATTACCAATGAGGCAGTATGTGTTGTGGACATACATTTTGCTTAAAACAAAATTTTTATCTGCAGATATGGATGCACCTGTCTTCCAAGAACTTTTTGCTTTTTTTCCATTTTTTTTTTTTTTAAAAACAAGCTTTATTAACAAAATGTAAGTAGTACAATTAAAGCAGGATTGAGATACATAATGATAGCACATTGAGTGTTAGTTTGACATTGTACACAATCCACTATAAAACATCAATTAAAGAAACACAGAAGAAAATTAATAAAGAATAATTATTTTTTAGCCTTTCGTTTTAACTTTTCTTGTTTAATCATTTTGTATTGAACATGTTAATCTGAGTCATACAAACATTGAGTTTGAGCATAAAGGAGGCGCCAACCAATTATACCTCTTAGTTGTTATCATACATGAAGTTGTAAATTGAGCATTTTGAACAAAAAGGAGAGGGGGAGAAGGGGGAAAGGACGGCGGGAGTCCAGTTTAGCCCTGAACAGCCTGTACACTGACAATGTAATACGTGCAGTATGTGCAGTATGTGTGTCATAGATCAGTCATGTCTAGTTTACTAATCCTCATATAATGATACCGTTCCAGGTGTAGTAAATCATTGACTTGGGAAGACCAGTCTAGCTTAGAGGTGACTACGCTAGATTTCCACAACTTAGGGATGTGTTTTTTAGTTTTGCTGTCTTTTAGTTTGGTTACATTAAGAAATAATAGGATTCTGGGATCATTTGGGACCTGAGTCCCCAGAATAACCTTTTAAAATATCAGACCAGAAGGTAACCAGTTTTGGACAAGACCACCATATGTGTAGCATAGTGCCTTTCAGGCCACACCCTATTTATTTAGATGGTAATAGATTTGATGTAGCCTGAAAGGTGTCAGGTACCACCTGCTCACAAATTTAAAATGGATTTCTTGCATTTCTGCAGACATTGAGCCTTCTTTAGCTATCTTAAAGGATGTTAACCATTTTGTTTTGCACACTTCAATACCGATTCCTTACACCATGCCTGTATGTAAGGAGGAGTCACTGAATTATCGGGTAGTAGCAACAACTTATATAGAATTGATATAGTGTGCCTGGGGACAATGTGGAGGATGCACAATGTTCAAATAGAGTAAGGCCTCTGTTAACTTTTTTACAATTTATAAACATTAAGCAAAACTGAACGAGTTGGGCATAGCTAAACCAAGAGGAAAATAAAACATTGTACTACTCAAAGTTTTTCTGGAGGCTCAATCTTGCCATCTTCAAGGGCACAAAATAATAAACCCTCCTGAAGGCTGGAGGTGTTCGTAGAGGGAGGCACGCGTGTTGTGTAGGACAAATCAGGATTTTCTCTAATAGGTAATAAAGGAGAATGAGGAGTAGGAATGTGTGTGCCTGTAGCAATTACTCTGTCCCATTCCTGAAAAATTCTGCAGTCAGTGGGTGTCTGGAAATTGACTGTGTCCGATCACATGCTACTGTCCCTATGTTACCTTTCCCAAATATGAGGTTGTCCATTCGGACCCATGCCTTATGTTCATAATTATGGCTCCACTCCACTAGTCTCTGCAGCAGAACCAACAGTCTTTAAAGAGTTAGGTCTGGGACTCCCATACCCACCCTGTCTCTTGTGAAATACATAGTGTGTTTCCTCACTCTGGGGTTTTCCATGCCATATGTACCCCTCAATCATTTTTTTGACTTGAAGAACATATTTTGGTGGAAGCGGGATCGGTAGCGTTTGAAAAAGATAGGAAGAATTGGAATCATAAAAATGAATATCCTTCCACGTCTCCTTTAACTTTGAGACTGGTTTGCTATTCCATAAGGATAGGTCCCTGAAGACTTAATCTTCAAGACATTGATAATTTTGGGTAAAGAGGTTGTGTGGGTTAGGTGTCAGATAAATACCAAGGTGTTTTAATTTGTTGTGCACTATTGGTAAATTATATGTTGATTTGATTAAATCTATGCTAGATTGAGGGGAGGAGATATTTAACAATTCAGATTTTGTTGAGGTGAAAATTGGAAACCTTTCCGTATTGCTCTAATTCTATTAAAAGGCCAGGTAAAGCCTGTTCAATATTGGTGATACAGAATAGAATGTCACCTGCATACGAATGTCACCTATTTTTACTTCCATTATTTAGTGATTTGAACTCACCGTAAGAGCTAGTACTTCAAAAGACAAGACAAAAGCAATGGAGATAGCGGACAGCCTTGCTGGCTTCCATTATGTATTTTGAAAGAGTCTGAAAGGACCCCATTTACTCTTGTGTTAGGTCCTGAGTATAAAGAAAAAAACAAATTTAAGAAGGGAGACCAATCTACCCGACCAAAGGCCTTTTCTATATCTGTTGAGAATAAGGCCATGGGCAGAAAGTGATACCTGGCATAAGTGATTAATTGTATTACGTTCACGGTATTCTCTTTTGCCTCCCTTCCAGGCACAAAGCCATCTTTGGTCCATTGAAATAAGTTTCGGGAGAAATGTATTAAGCCTCTTAGCGAGTGCCTTTGCCAGTATTTTGATATTGGTGTTAAGTAATTAAATTGGCCTGACATTTTTGGGTTTACCCATAGGTTTGCCTGGCTTGGGTAGGACCGTTATATAAGCTTCTAGCATATGGGAGAGTTCTCGAGTCTGTGAGCTTGTTTAACAAGGCAAATATATGTGGTAAAAGTAAAGATTTTATAGTATTTCAAGATGAGCCCATCTGGACCTGGAATTTTCCCTGATGGGAGGATCTTTAATCACCTTAGTTAGTTCTTCTTCGCTAAGCTTAGGTAGCTGGAGATCTTTGATTCCGGCTTGTATAAGAGACTGTTTAGTGTCTCGACTTATGGAACATTGGGTTTCTGAATTTGTGCCCTTTACGTTATATTAAGAGTCATAATAACTCCTGAAGGAGTTTATTCTCTTACTATCTTTAATCACTGAACTATCCTTATTTTTGATGGAGTGAATAAATGTTTTAAGTTGTTTGCAGGAGATCATACAGACCATTAGTTCACCGGGTTTCAGAATTAAGAGCTGATGGATGGTTCAAATAATCATTTTATAGGTCTTTTACCAAGGAAAAAACAATAGTATTATTTAATATATGCAAACATAAACACACATTAAATCCTTCATAAAATTTTAAGTTGTGGCCACAACTAAAACATTTATAAAATATCAAATTCCCAAAAGGGAAGCTCTAAAATGCTCATGAAAATATATGTACACAAAATATTCAGGATACATTTAACCTGTCTATATTCCTACTGACAGTATTGTTAAGAATTCATAAATACAAAGATCCTAGTAACGTGCCTTTTTTGGCAGACGGAGTATCAAAGCTGGATATTAAAGCCTTTCGAATACCGGTTTCCTGATTGGTTTACAAGGGCCATGTGATTACCCACTTGGAGAAGCAACGACAGTTAGAATCCGCCGAGACGCTGACAATGGTGGAAGATCTCCACACAGCCGGTATAACAGAGCACTAACCAGTGAAGCTTATGTAGACATTGGAGGTCCAGTAAGGCTAGACTGAGAATATATAAACGTCTCTTTGGGAAATCTTATACTTAGTTGGTTAACTCCCAAAGGAGCGATTGTGGAGTTTAATACAAAACTATCTAGTTCTAATTATATGGAACTGTTTTAAGCTGATATTGGCACAGTATTTAAGAACTGCAATTTACAAATAGTGACACAGAGGATAATACTACAGATCCAAAAAAGGCATTCTACTACTATTGTTTTGTTTTTTTTTCTTGGTAAAAGACCTATGAAATGATTATTTGAACCATCCCTCAGCTCTAAATACTGAGCACCACTCTCTTTGCAAGATTCCTGCTTGCTGTGTTCCATAGATATTATGCTGTATTCCAGCGTTACATGTCTACCATGTGTATGAGATATCAGTCTGCTGTGTTACAGAGCTACCTGATTTTCTGTTCCAGCAACATTCGTCTCAACCAGTCTTTGTAGCACCTATCTCTGTTCCTGCAGCATCTTGACCAATTCCTGTGGTACCTGACTCTGTTATCTCCAGTGGCTCTGCCAGTATATACAGTTCCTATTTGCCACTAATTACTGTGTTTATTGCCAATTTAGTCTGTTGCACCTGTCATAAGTTATATTTAATAAATATTTTCAAGAACTATAATAAAAAGCTTGCCCCTTCACTATTTCTGTGAAGAGTGATAGCTATGTCTCTCCAGCCTCTCCTTTTGGCCAGGGTGCACCATTATTAAATCTCTTTGCATCTGAGCCAATTTTACCACATCGCTCATTCAAGCTTGATAGGTCTCTACCTGCCAGGTAACTAAGGATGAACATTGCCCACAATCCAGGTGAACAAGGAGGCTGAGCCATCTGTATGTTATTGAAGAGAGCCCCCAGATTCCACCACTGTGCAGGGCAGTGGAAAGTTATTCTGTAAGGAGTGTAAACCAACTGGTAAAATACAATATGCAAGAACGATGAATCAAACCTAAATATGTGTACAAGAAAAAAAATCAATAAGAAAGTCTCAGAAATCGGCTTAAACAAGCTTATTACATCAAAGATTACCTTAATGAGATAGGCAGTAAACTTAGCCGATAAGAAAGTATGATCCATATAATGGAAGAGAAATTGTACATCTGCATCTAAAACCAATTAAAATGCCTTCTTTAGAGGTTCTGGTAGATTAATGATTTACTCTAATAAGTTGTGGGTCCTTAGGTTGAAAAGTCTGGAACACTGATGATGATCATGTCCATTCTTTTTTCTAACTTGGCCTATATAATTATTATTTTTTTGATGTCTTGGATGACTGATTTATGCTCATTAAAGAGTATTACCTTTAGCTTTGCCAAGGATCTCATTATGATCTCCTGATATAAGCAAGCTCCATTTATGTGAACGTGAAATCACTAGTAATAACATCAACAAAGTTTGTTAGCTTTGAAAGTGTACATTTTTAGGGGTTTCCTTTACTCTTTGAGATTCAGATATTTTTTTGAAAAGCCATGAACAGTGCTTAAGCAGGGGTGGTTTGCTGTTGCTCTAAAATATTGAAGAACAAGCAGAATTTACAGAACAATTTTTAAAGGGACAATCAACACCAGAATTTTTGTTGTTTAAAAAGAAAGATAACCCCTTTATTTCCCATTTCCCAGTTTTGCATAACCAACACAGTTATATAAATACACTTTTTACCGCTGTGATTATCTTGTATCTAGGCCTCTGCAAACTGCCCCCTTATTTCAGTTCTTTTGACAGACTTTTTAGCCAATCAGTGCTCACTCCAGGGTAACTTCACATGCATGAGCTCAATGTTATCTATATGAAACACATGAACTAATGCCCTCTAGTGGTCAAAATGCATTCAGATTAGAGGCAGTCTACAAGGTCTAAAACATTAGCATATGAACCTCCTAGAATTAGATTTCAACTAAGAATACCAAGAGAACAAAGCAAACTTGGTGATAAAAGTAAAAGGGAAAGTTGTTTAAAATTACATTCCCTATTTAAATCATAAAAGTTTTTTTTGGACTTGACTTTCCCTTTAAGTGAGCATGTTAACATATTGTCCTTTGCCCACATGGCATTTAAGAAAAGGTCCAATAACAATATAATAGAATCACAAATGTTAAGCAATCTTGCAGAGTATCTCACTTTTAAGGTAGGATGAAGAAGCAAAATAAACAGCATTTTCCACAAATGTCCTTCTCTAGAAGAGTGTTATAGTTCCTCAACAAAAAAGGAATAATTAGATCTCTTGTGTTTCTAGGTACCAGAATCCAGGGACCTTAATGCTAGGTGATGAAATACCACAGCTTATTGGATTGTCTCCAATTATTTTCCTCAAAGTTACAGACAGCAGTAATTACACCTCCTAGTTCACCATGTGTCTTTTGTCACCTAGGGTTAGAGGGACAAAATGTATGCATACTGGATAAATTCAATTATTTCATGATGGTGAAAGTGTACAAGGTCATCACATGCAGGATTATACTCCAGTCCACTAGGAGGCAAAAACACCCCTACATACCAGAGCTTTAATCCTTCCCACTCTCCTAGAATCCATCAGTCTTACATATGGCCAAGTAGATGGAAGGATAGCAGGAAAGACAAAGTGGGGCAAGTTCTGGCACCAAATGTATAGAAAAGAAGGGCGGTACTCGTGGACTCTCCATCATGAACAAAATGAATTTATCAAGTATTCATACAATTTGTTTTCTTTCAGAAGATGAGTCCACACCACCATGTCTATGGAGGTGACAATACAGATAAGGCAGGAATGTTACTGATCATGCACTATGGGCCACAATACTTTCCTACCAAAAGGCACCTCTGAAGAGGCATACACTTAAAAGTAGTAACATTTAGTGAAATTGTGCAAAAAAAGACCAAGTAGCCATTTTGCATATCTGGACGAAAAGCCCAATAAGTGGTAACTGTCCTTGTGGAATGAGCAGGACCAAATATGCCATGCAAATTATGGCTTTAAGCCAAAAGGCTAAAGTAACTGCTGTAACTGTATGTTCAGAGAAATTGATGAACAAAGAAGAAGAAAGTCTAAACTCTTTTGTGACTTCAACATAGAATTTTAATACCCTCACTATATCAAGGTTATGAAGAAGATGCTCCTTAGAATTTTTAGGAGCAAAGCATAAAGAAGGAATACTATCATTAGATACTACCTTGGGAAGGAAAGAATAGTTTATTACAGCCTTGTCCTCATAAAAAAATCAGGAAAGAAGGTTGCACGATAAAAGCTGAAAGCTCAACAACAATAAAATACTCAAACTTATCTGGCCAAAGAAATGGCTAAGAAAAATCAAGCCTCCCAGGATAAAAGTTGAAAGTCTAAACCATGCAAATGTATAAATGGAAGGGATTTAAAAACCCTTAAAACCAGATTAACGCTCCAAGGAGGAGTAACTAGTAGAATCACCACTCTGATTCTGATCAAAGCCCCGAACAAAACAAAAAAAAAACAAAAAAACTGGGCGATAAATCCTTCTCTAGACCGTCCAGCAGAAATTCAAGAACCCTAAAAGAATACCAATGGTAACCTTTATCACACCAGGACAAAAAAAGTTTTTCACACCTTATCATAGACACGCCTGGTGACAGGCTTTTTGGACTGAATCAAGGTATGGATAACCTTATCAGTAAAACTTCTGAGATATGACTAGGGATTCAATTGCTAGGTAGTCAAATTCATAGTTTTGAGATCCTGATGAAAGAAAGGTCTTTGAGAAAGAAGTTAATTTCTGAGAGGAAGACACCTAGGCAGGCATGAGGACATTTGAATCAGACCTGCATATCAAGTCCTGTGAAGGACACACCAAAGCAAGCAATCAGAATTGCTGAAACTTGTTCTTGTTATCACCCTGTATAGCAACACAAACTGGGAAATTAGATAAATGAGAATAAACGGCCAGGGAACCACTAATGCATTATTCAGATCTGCCTGAGGATCTCAAGACATGTTACAATAGCAGGGAAGTTTGTTATTCAAATGAGAAGCTAATTGTTCACTTCAATAACTGAATTGTGCGGGACACTTCTTTCATTGTCAAAGATCTGCGAGTTCCTCCTTGATGATTTATGTAAGCCACCAGAGTAATATTGTCTAACTGGAATAGAAAGAAAGATTCTTGCCTGAGGATGAGCCAACTTTGAAGAGCACTTTAGATTGCAAGGAGTTCCTGGATGTTTAATTATAACCTCTCCTCCCGAGGAGACCAAACCCCATGTGCTCTCTTGGACCACCAGACTGCTCCCTAACCTTTTAGGCTGGTGCCTATGGTGATCACTGTCCAAACTGACAAAGGAAGCAGGGATTGGTAAATCTGACACCATGTATGGGACTATCTGGTCTTGTGGTCTAATAAGATCTGAGACAGGTCCTTGTTCCCGTTCCACTGTTCAAGCTTTGCCAGTTGAAGAGGTCAAAGAGGAAACCTGGCAAATGGAACTGCATCTGAGGCAACTACCATGAGGCCCGCAAGGTCCATGCATTGAGTAAGGGAAGTGCAGTGAGGTCAGTTTGACCCTGTTTTGTTCAGTTAGTGAAATATTGACCCTAAAAAGAATAAACAAGTCTGAGGAATTAAGGAACTTTTCATTATATTGATTCTCCAACCATCACTGAGAAGCAGTTTATGAATAGCTTGAGTGTGACTCAATGTCAATTTAAGCAAGGATACCTGCAGCAAAATATTATCCAGATAGGGAGCTACAGAGATTCTCTGAGCTTGCACCATGTTCAACAAGGCTCCCAGGACCTTGGTAAACACTCTGGGTGCTGTGGCCGGTCCAAATGGAAGAGCCATGAACTGATAATGCCTGTTTAGCAAGAAAGATCTCAGGAGCTTGATATGATCCTTGTAAATGGGCATATGTAAATAAGCATCTTTTAAGTCAATGGTAGATATAAACTGAATCTCCTGCACTAAAGGAAGTATATTGCAGCATTGTCTCCATCTTGAACGTGGGTACTTTTGGAATTTGTTTAAATTCTTAAGATCCAAGAAAGGCTGAAAGTAATTTATTTCTTTGGTACTATGAAGAGATTGGAGTAAAATGCCTGGTTCAGCTCTGGGAATGGAGCGTAAACAATAACTCCCATGGACTCGAGATCTTTCACACAAGAATCTTATACAAGAAGGGTTTAATTAAAATCTTAGTCAATAACCCTGAGGAATTTCCAACACCCAAGGATACAGCATAGACATGTACCGTGCCTTCCAAAAGAGCTTCAATCTGCCTTACCAGAAACTGAAATACATAAGCGAAGTGCTCAACTGAGGATACATGGTGCTTAATAACCCACCCATTCCAGAAACTAGTCTTGAATGGGGGCCACACCTTCGCTCAGACTTGGAGGCGGGAGTAGTTTTCTTGGTCTGCTTGTTTTAACCCCAGGAAGTGTTGGGATTCCAAGAAGTTCTAGGAATACTCTATCACTGGGCAGAGGAAGCTTTTTGTTTTCTTGGACTGCACAAAGGAACAAAAATGTCCTGAGGGCCTATGTTTACTTTTAGATTTTTTTTTAGCTTGCATCCAGTAACTGAGGCAATAATTACATCCAGTCCTGGGCCAAACAGGATTTTAAAACCGGAAAAGTGGAGAGACAAAAGTTTTAGAGACAATGACTGCCAACTAAGATTAAGAGCCATATGGCCTGTCTTGCCAAAACAGCTCAGTCATGTTTTTATATATGCATCAGAAATTCATTAGTTCATTGCAGACTATCTGCATATAGTAAATGTTTCAAAATAATTTAAACATGTTATGTTTAATTTGTTTTGCAATCCAAGGAAACAATGTTCCTTTTCACTGTTATTGTTATTATTCTTATTTTCAATTATTTTACTACGTGTTTAACCCATCTTCAGGGTTCATACACAGTTATATGCAAAAACAGGGCAATAATAAGTTTAATTAGAGAGAAACACACAGAAACCCACTCACACAAAAACACTCACGCACACACAGAAACACTCATTTAAAGTGATGGTAAATTCCCCTCACTAACTTTAGATATATTGAAAGCTCTGGTAATTATAAGCATATCGAGGTGCTTATTTTCTTCAAAAACGAATACAACTTCTATAAAACACCATTATTGTGAGGCTCCGTTACCTGCTTTAATGCAGCCTCTGTCATAGATTTTCTTAGTGTCGTATTTGACTGGCAGCTCTTCCGGCCAATAGGAGCCTCTAACTATTAACTGATTTAAACTTGAAGTGCAACTGCGCACGCGCATCTCGCAACGCTAGATTACCTGTTTACAGTAAGCAGCCCCACTGTTTCAGTTGCACAAAATAGCGTAGTGAGCTGCGCATGCGCAGTTGCACTTCAAGGCCAAGTCAGCTAATAGAAGCACAGGAGCGTGCTGTAAGTAAATTACATAGGGCGCATGGTGAGGCTCCTATTGGCTGGAAGAGCTGCCAGTCAAATACCACACTAAGAAAATCTATGACAGAGACTGATTAAAGCAGGTAACGGAGCCTCACAATAATGGTGTTTTATAGAAGTTGTATTCGATTTTGAAGAAAATAAGCATCTCGATATGCTTATAATTACCAGAGCTTTCAAACACTAAAAACAGCCTCTTATCACATGCCTTTTATTAGCTTTTCACAACAGGGGAGTGCTAGTTCATGTGAGCCATATAGATAACATTGTGCTAATGCCCATGGGTTGTGGCAGACACTGCACTAATTGGCTAAAAGGCAAGTCAATAGATAATAAATAAAAAGGCATGCGATCAGTGAGCTGTCAGAAAAGGTTTAGATACAAAGTAATCACAGAGGTAAAAAGTGTAATAATAAAACCGTTAGCTATGCAAAACTGAGGAATGGGTAAAAAGGGAATATCTATCTTTTTAAAAAATAAACATTTTTGAGTTGACTGTCTCTTTGAAGGACAACATTTGAAAGTCTAACGTATTATAAAATACAAAGCACAAAATGTAAATGTAACAAAACTCTCATGGCCAGAGGATCATTTTCGATTATCCCATCTGAGTGGAGAGCTAACTCTAAAGTTAAACATTGTCACCATAACTTCTCTTCCAACACAATCTTCACTGGCAAACAGCAAGTCTATAGACAGAATATAACATTCAATACACAAATTAATTCAATAAATATAATATAAACTATATTATGTACTGTAGAATATAAGATCCAAGCTCCTCTTTTAACATTGGTTTATCAAAACACTGCAGATGACCTGCATCCAGAAGCATATGGGAGCACATATATTAGTTCGCTTATATACTTGTATGCTTACCTGATAAATTTCTTTCTTTCTGGATATGGTGAGTCCACGGCTTCATCTATTACTGTTGGGAATATCACTCCTGGCCAGCAGGAGGAGGCAAAGTGCACCACAGCAAAGCTGTTAAGTATCACTCCCCTTCTCACAACCCCCAATCATTCAACCGAAGGGAAATTGAGAAAAAAGGAGTAACACAAGGTGTAGAGGTGCCTGAGGTTTAGACAAAAATAACTGTCTAGAAATAAAGGGCGGGGCCATGGACTCACCATATCCGGAAATAAATAAATTTATTAGGTAAGCATAAATTTTCTTTTCTCTCCAAAGATACGGTGAGTCCACGGCTTCATCAATTACTGTTGGGAACCAATACCCAAGCTAGAAGACACAGATGAATGGGGAGGGACAAGACAGGCAGACCTAAACAGAAGGCACCACAACTTGAAAAACCTTTCTCCCAAAACACACCTCGTCCAAGGCAAAAGTAACAATTTTGTAAAATTTGGAAAGAGTATGCAAGGAGAACCCAAGAAAATGAGTCAGCCCTCATGTAATGAGCTATAACTCTCTCAGGAGACTGCAACTCCGCAGTCTAAAAAGCAAATTAATTAAACTTCTCAACCAGAGAAAAGAGAAGTAGCAGAAGCTTTTTGTTACAGAGAAAACAGAAGAAAAATAAAAAAAAATAAACACGCACAACATCCCAATTGTGCACGCACTTTCCTCAAGAGATAAGAATGAGGACACAGAGAGGGAGCAACAAATTCCCAAACAATATTTCCACTTAGGATAAAATAAAATGCCTTATCCGAAAAAAATAACGCGAATCACACTGAAAAGCTGAGAGTACCTAAACTCTCCGAGCAGAAGATATAGCAAAAAAAGAAAACTTCCAAGAAAAAATTTAAAATCTATGGAATGCTATGGCTCAAACTGAGCCTGCTACAAAACCCAAAAATAAGGTTAAAGCTCCAATAGGAGCAACAGACTTAAACACAGGCCTGATACTAACCATAGTCTGACAAAAAGGTTACACGTCTGGCTCATCTGCCAGACACTTGTGTAAAAAAGGATAACACAGAAATCTGACCCTTCAGAAAACTGACTGACAAACCGTCCTCCAGACCGTCCTGTCGTGAGTGAGCTCGTCTCAGGTGCAGTAATAAAGAGGTCCAGACCAGATATTCAGCAAAGGCTAACCCCAGGAGGGGTGATCTTTATTTCACTGTTGCAACAGTGTCCCAGCACAAAACACAGCAACGCACATTTTCATCTACATGCATTTTTATATTATTACAGTTCCTTACAAAGCAGAGAGCTAATTGGCTGATAACAATTGGCTAAAAAAATCCCACATGATTAGTGGTTGCTAAAAAAAACAGGTTCTCTATGTTAGAAATTAGTAAGATATGCTTTCTTGGAATTTGGCCAGAGGCTAATTGGGTAAAAATAATACTAGACAAAGAGGCCTTGAGCTTAAGATATTTATGAGAAAAGCCAAAACAAAGTTATATGTTTGTGTAACTATTAGGTTAGAAGCAAGTTATTAGAAAAATGCAGATACATAGCTTATTAGGTTATATGTGAATTGCTGGAAAATAATATATCTGCAGTTTCAGAGAAGAGTTAAGTAAAAGAAAAGGAAAAGTTTGGTTAAACATATAAAATAATGAAAATAGAATAAGCAGCTTATAATATTCCCCCCTTTGATCGCAAACGTCAGTGCCGCGATCACAAAAAGTCAATGCGACTCATGGCGGTTTGACAATCACAATGCTATTAGTACATGGGTGCTCCCTTGCAAGATGTTTCACAGGACTACAAGAGGGTAAGCAAAAACAAGGCTCCGTTCAATGTCATCATCTTTCATTACACCAATTGGAGATGTAATGAAAGATAATGACATTGAACAGAGCCTGTGAAAAGCTGCATTGGATCATCAGAAGAAGCAGTGGCTATAGCCGAGTGGCGGGGGGGGCTGTTTGTCATGCACGAGCACGGAGACTCAGCTTTAAAGTAGTAGTAGTAATGGGAGTAGTTGCAGTGGGGGGTATTGCTGAGGAGCCTAATAAACAGCTTTCCATGAGCGCACCATTTGTGATACAAAATCCCACGCATGCTCTCTAGAAAGGGTTCCTGAATTTCACAGCTCTAAATATTTTACGCTGGCACGCATGCGCATTAGGTCCAAAATGTGTGAAACAGCTGATGAAACGTCACAGGAAGTGACATGGTTTGCTCTTTTCCAAAGTTCGTCCTCTTACCAGAACACAGGCAGCTGTCATCAGTTCAGTTTGCATTACAGAGAGGATTGATTTACACTGCCTAAATGTCTGCTATCTAAACGGCAGGTTTTATATCATATACAAGGAAAGGTCTCTGCGTAAGGTGGTTATGTAACAAAACTATTGTAAAACAAACTGAAAAAAATATATAAAAAATCATCCAGGTCTGATGCAATGATTATGCTTCCATAGAAAGTTAAATGTAAAGAGTGGGGAGTGATATTTTAATTTATTTTGTTAGCTGCTGATTGTGTGTGCACATTGGAGGTTTACTGTCTTTAGCATATCATTTACTAAAGCACTTTGATTGGCCATGGGGCATTCCAGGGACATTTAGCTGAACTGCAAAGAAGATAAAAACTGTAAAAAGAATATATTTTACAAACTACAACATTTATGTATTATCTCCTTTACTTGTTAACACAGTGTTATTGCTGCTCATGAATCCCTTTCCCATGAGTGAACTGGTCCTTTAAGTAATACAATGACAATTTTCCATTGCTCTGTCTAAGCACTGAGCTCTGGTTTTACAGACAAATATAAGATAAAAAACACAATGAGATATGCTTATTATCTGAAACTCAACCCATTGCAATAACTGGGTTTTGAAAGCACAAAACCAGTTACTTCATATATACAAATAAACTTGCAAATGCAATTTCTCCTACATTTTATACTATGCAGCTTGTATAACAAGTCATTGAAAATACATTAATATAAAAACAATTTTACAGTGTACTGTCCCCATAAGGGCTGACCATTTATCATACATATATTACATATATAACCTAGCCATGATTAGGAAACTTGTCTTATTTACCATTAAAACTCTACTTCTCTACTGTATCACAACCTGTATATATCTAAATATTTATTGCAAAAGAAACAGACTCAAATACTTTAGATATATTTAATGATATACAGTCCATAACACAGCAAAGAAGCAGAATTCCAATGACAAACAAGACAAGTTTTTTACCTTATTTTATCTTTTCCACTAACTCCTAACAAAAATATTGCAAATACAACCTACTAATCACATGCCAGAAAAACTCTCTCATATTTACTAGAGCGTGACCAAAAATCACACACACCATCACACTTACAAAATCCATAGCTACTTGACTTGCAAAAACAATATATTTTATATGCCTCAAACAGGTGAAAACACATTAAATCTCCCATCAGCCCATGCATAAAACAAATATCACTTAAACTAAAATAAAATCTATTATTGGCACACAAAATTAAGAACATACATGTGACTTTAAAACCAAGTTAGAGCAATAACAAGCAAATCATTACAGCATCTGATTTCTTAGCTAAGAATCCCTGATACACACACACAGCTCTAGCCTGCATCAAACATCAAGGCCAGCTTTCTTTTGTAGCAATTGTACACAAAAATATCATATCTACTCGCATACCTCAAATATTTCACTCCCAGCATTTATTCTTACGCAATTTTAACATATATAAAACTTTTAGTGACACAGAAAACACATTTTCATTTGGGTTTTGACGTCCGCAACCCTACTATTCTCAAAAAAATAATAGTAGTCCATTTGGTCAGGGCATATATCAACCAAAAGATTGCGGAGGGCAATTAATTTAGAGAGCTCAAAGGAACCAAATCTCGGCCACCTTAATTTAGGATCAAGGCCGAGAGTATAGGAAACTCAGAGCTCTGTGCACAAAGTATAAGGTCTTTTTTTTTTTTTTTTTATAACCAAGCAGTACTGAGTTTTCCCTAATTTTCATATACTTTAGCAAGGGGAGAGTCTTTGTCTACTTTAGACAGCCGGGATCCCATTATTATATCCCTGTTCCTTAAAGTGAATGTAAATTTTGATGACAAAGTGCCCGGTCTTCAAAAATTCAACAAAAAACAGGGGCACTTCAACAAATCAAAATCCACGCCTCACTTTAATCCCTAATCAAGTCCCTGCAGTTACCAGACGGACACTTCCTCAACTTCCCTGCCTAGCGGGAGAGATTAGCACTATAGTCAAGTCAAGTCCCTGTAGTTAACGGACGGACACTTCCTCAACTTCCCTGCCTAGCGGGAGAGATTAGCACTATAGTCAAGTCCCTGCAGTTAAAGGACGAACACTTCCTCAACGTCCCTGTCTAGCGGGAGAGATTAGCACTATAGTCTCAAGTCACAATATGTCTTGGATCACTATTTCTGGCTCTGTAAAAATCCATATCACCTGAAACTTTATTTTATAGTGGGCTGGCATCCTAATGGTGTTTAACTGCAAGACAGGTGTCCCACTGAATTTAATAGTGATCCAATATATAAAAACAGGGTAAAAGACCCACACCATATATTACACATACATGAACACAAAAGACAAGAAGAAAGACACTCACAGACCGGTCCAAGGGGTACATTGTGTCCGTTGTTTTGTGGTCTTTTCCTCAGGACGTACTACCTTTATCGCCCCTGGGACTCACCAGCCAACAAGACAAAACCCCAGGAGGGGTGATCTTTATTTCACTGTTGCAACAGTGTCCCAGCACAAAACACAGCAACGCAAGACTAACACATTTTCATCTACATGCATTTTTATACTATTACAGTTCCTTACAAAGCAGAGAGCTAGTTGGCTGATAACAATTGGCTAATAAATCTCACGTGATTAGTGGTTGCTAAAAAAACAGATTCTCTATGTTAGAATTAGTAAGATATGCTTTCTTGGAATTTGGCCAGAGGCTAATTGGGTTGGAAAAATAATACTAGACAGAGCCCTCGAGCTTAAAGGATTACTTTCTGTTATAATTTTTAAGCTAAACAACTAACATATTAAAGTTAATAAACATTAATTAAAACCTACTGACCTATATTTTCTCCAAAATGAAGTTTCAAAACGTTCTAAAAGTTATATTTTTTATTTGCCGATGATGTCACGTTATCCTGCCCACTATTTTCAGCACTGCATGTTCAAAATACTTAAACCAATAACTTTGTGTTTAAAGCGCCATTTTGAAACCTAGGTATTGTAAACGGATTGGTACAGAGCAAAGGATACCCACGGAGTGGGTTTGGAAAACAATTAAATTTGCAGACAAGATTTCTGATATACGGTAGAGATATGTTAATGAAATGCTATTGATAAAAAGCGTATTTGGGGTAGTTAGTTAGTAACAGGCATAGAAAATATTTACTTACAGTGGCCCTTTAAGATATTTAGAAAACAATCTATGAGAAAAGCCAAAACAAAGTTATATGTTTGTGTAACTATTAGGTTAGAAGCAAGTTGTTAGAAAAATGCAGATACATAGCTTATTAGGTTATATGTGAATTGCTGGAAAATAATATATCTGCAGTTTCAGAGAAGAATTCAGTAAAAGAAAAGGAAAAGTTTGGTTAAAAATATAAAATAAAGAAAATAGAATAAGCAGCGTATAACACAGAGAAGGGCAATCCTGACCCTACTTCCAAGAGTAGTCCATGGATTCACACCAATCAGGGAATTTATGTCATACCTTATGGTAAAAGTAACCAGTAACAGGTTTGCGAGCCCAAATTATGGTCTCAATGACCGATTCAGAAAACCACGCTTAGACAGAACTAAGCATTCAATCTCCAAGCAGAAAGCTTCAGAGAAAAATAAAGTTGGATGAAAGAAGGGACCCTGAATTAGAAGGTCCTTCCCCAGGAACAACCACCAAGGTGGAAGAATTACATCTCTGCTAGGTCTGTATACCAGATCCTGCGAGACTATGCAGGAACTATTAAAATACTAATGCTCACTCCCATTTGATACGAGCAATGACTCGTGGAAGGAGAGCAAACTGAGGAACAGGGATGTCAGACTGAAATCCCAAGGAATCACCAGGGTATTTAACAGAGCAGCCTGCTGATCTCTTGACCTTTAACATAACTTGGAAGCTTGGCTACTGCCATCTCCAACTCCAGCACCCCCCATTTGAGGATTAACCTGGAGAACACCTACGGGAGAAGTGCCCACTCCCCGGCATGAAAAATCTGACTGCTCAAGAAGTCCGCTCCCGGTATTCACTCCTGAAATGTGAATAGTGGATAAACAACGAATGTGAATGCCCGCCCACCGAACAATCCACGCCAATCATGGCAAAGGAACCCCAGGTTCGTCCCAGGTGGTTAATGCAAACCGTGTTCAAAGAATATCACATTGGCATAGTATGTCTGAGCACCATAATACACAAGTGCAGTATACTCACAGAGTAATATCAGACAAGCGGCTCCACGGGTGATTTCACAATCTTCCCAAAAAGGGGTTCTGTCTGTATCTGTGTTCAAAGAATATCACATACTCACAGAATGATATCAGGCAAACAGCTCCACAGGTGATATCACAAAAAAACAGCAGGTGATTTCACAAAAAGACAACGATCAGGAAAGGAAAAAAGTTGGCTTTTTAAATAAAATGTTTATTTTGCTAAAATAAACATTTTATTTAAAAAGTCAACTTTTTTCCTTTCCTGATCGTTGTCTTTTTGTGAAATCACCTGTGTGGAAGGAAGCCAACAGCCAACTCCTTACAGAGTCCTGTGGAAAAAAAGAAAGATCAGAGCAAACCTACTTTGGCTTTCCATACTAGGGCAGCAAATATGTTAGGAAAACGCAGCAAGGCCCACCCTACAAGTTCCTAACAGCTTTAAAACCACCACTACTCTACTGAAGAGATTAACGTGGACTACAGTTATACCCAATCTTTGAAACAAAGGAAAGATCATAGTAAACCTACTATGGCTTTCTAAAAATAGTAAAATCTTGCTTGTAGCGAAGAATCTTCAGACACCAAAAACTTCACCTCCTCAATGAACAGAGGCAAAGAGAATGACTGGGGGTTGTGGGAAAGGAAGTGATACTTAACAGCTTTGCTGTAGTGCTCTTTGCCTGGTACTGCTGGCCAGGATTGATATTCCCAACAGTAATTGATGAAGATGTGGACTCACCATATCTTAGGAAAGAAATAAGCACATAAACTGTATATATGTTTGTATTTTTTCACAGACTAGAAGAAACAAACGCAGCTTCAAATAATCAGTTGCCATTGACACGCACATTGCTGTTACCTCTTCTCAGCCTGAGGTCAGCTCACCGTGACCCTCTCCTACTTTGGTGCAGCAAGAGGAAAGAGAAAACGCAGTTGCTACACGCTGCATGGTATCACTACACGGCCCTCATCCTTCTACACTAGCCCACGTGCATTCCATAATTATATCCTACACGCAGGAAATAAATGTTTCAAGAATTCTCAAACATAAAATTAAAAAAATAAATACATAAAATAAGACCCTGCTCTTATTCACTACATAAGTCCCTTTAATGGCTCATTCACTCACCCATATCAGTTTATGCATCTTTGCACATCAATTCATACATGAGCTTTTGCTTAAAAGGGATATGAAACCCCAAAAAATATTTTATGATTCAGATAAAGTATTACATTTTAAACAACTTTCCAATTTACGTCTATTATCTCATTTGTGTTATTCTCTGGGTATCCTTTGTTGAAAAGCATACCTAAGTAGGCTAAGGAGCTTGGAGCTAGCTGCACATATATACCTCATTGGCTTACTGATGTAGCAGTAGTGCCTTGCTGCTTCTTCAATAAAGGATACCAAGAAAAAGCAAAATTGATAATAAAAGTAAATAGGAAAGGTGACTAAAATTATATGATCTATCTGAATCATGAAATATATTTTTGGGTTTCATGTCCCTTTAAGACCATGCTCTGAGCATCCCTGGGTTACCTCCTTGTTGTACTCTATATTCTATAAGAGCTTTCTGCACCATCACCAGCTCCTGTTCCCCAGTCTCCAGCTTGTCCAATAGAGTATCCAGATCCATGCCTCACAGCAAGAGCAGGACCCATTAATCTGAGCCGACCCTATGGTTTGCAGGAGGTGCACCAAACCCTGCTTCTCTTGCTGTGCAAGGCAGCAGATCCCATAGCAGGAGTCCCAAACTTTACATTTCCTGCCCTCTATATTCCCCACCTGAGAACTTAATAAAAGCAACACAGCCCTCCTTCAGACTGGAGACCAAAACAACATCAAAAATCAATTAAAAAAAAAAAACCATAAAAAAAAAAATAATGCCTGCTCTTGCATTTTTTAAGGACCATTCAGGAGTTCAGCCACTGTAAGCCTTCCCCTAACAATGCCACTGTCTGGGATATTTTTTGTGATTTTTGTAGAAGGGAAAGTCTCAGATCTTATAAATTCTTACCCTAGATTCTTGTAAAGGCGCTGGGACATTAAACACTAAATAAATGCTAGATAGAATGATGCATTCAAAGAAAATATTAGTCCATGACTAACATGTAGATGTATTTTTTAAAGTTTCATTAGTTGTTTAAATATTGACAAAATAAGTGTAAAGTTTTACGGCTAGATTTGGAGTTTGGCGGTAAAAGGGCTGTTAACGCTCCGCGGGTTTTTTTCTGGCCGCACCATAAATTTAACTCTGGTATCGAGAGTTCAAACAAATGCTGCGTTAGGCTCCAAAAAAGGAGCGTAGAGCATATTTACCGCAAATGCAACTCTCGATACCAGAGTTGCTTACGGACGCGGCCGGCCTCAAAAACGTGCTCGTGCACGATTCTCCCATAGGAAACAATGGGGCTGTTTGAGCTGAAAAAAAACCTAACACCTGCAAAAAAGCAGCGTTCAGCTCCTAACGCAGCCCCATTGTTTCCTATGGGGAAACACTTCCTACGTCTGCACCTAACACTCTAACATGTACCCCGAGTCTAAACACCCCTAACCTTACACTTATTAACCCCTAATCTGCCGCCCCCGCTATCGCTGACCCCTGCATTACACTTTTAACCCCTAATCTGCCGCTCCGTAAACCGCCGCCACCTACGTTATCCCTATGTACCCCTAATCTGCTGCCCTAACATCGCCGACCCCTATGTTATATTTATTAACCCCTAATCTGCCCCCCACAACGTCGCCGACACCTGCCTACACTTATTAACCCCTAATCTGCCGAGCGGACCTGAGCGCTACTATAATAAAGTTATTAACCCCTAATCCGCCTCACTAACCCTATCATAAATAGTATTAACCCCTAATCTGCCCTCCCTAACATCGCCGACACCTACCTTCAATTATTAACCCCTAATCTGCCGACCGGAGCTCACCGCTATTCTAATAAATGTATTAACCCCTAAAGCTAAGTCTAACCCTAACACTAACACCCCCCTAAGTTAAATATAATTTTTATCTAACGAAATAAATTAACTCTTATTAAATAAATAATTCCTATTTAAAGCTAAATACTTACCTGTAAAATAAATCCTAATATAGCTACAATATAAATTATAATTATATTATAGCTATTTTAGGATTAATATTTATTTTACAGGCAACTTTGTAATTATTTTAACCAGGTACAATAGCTATTAAATAGTTAAGAACTATTTAATAGTTACCTAGTTAAAATAATAACAAATTTACCTGTAAAATAAATCCTAACCTAAGATATAATTAAACCTAACACTACCCTATCAATAAAATAATTAAATAAACTACCTACAATTACCTACAATTAACCTAACACTACACTATCAATAAATTAATTAAACACAATTGCTACAAATAAATACAATTAAATAAACTATCTAAAGTACAAAAAATAAAAAAGAACTAAGTTACAGAAAATAATAAAATATTTACAAACATAAGAAAAATATTACAACAATTTTAAACTAATTACACCTACTCTAAGCCCCCTAATAAAATAACAAAGCCCCCCAAAATAAAAAATTCCCTACCCTATTCTAAAATACAAATATTACAAGCTCTTTTACCTTACCAGCCCTGAACAGGGCCCTTTGCGGGGCATGCCCCAAGAATTTCAGCTCTTTTGCCTGTAAAAAAAAACATACAATACCCCCCCCCCAACATTACAACCCACCACCCACATACCCCTAATCTAACCCAAACCCCCCTTAAATAAACCTAACACTAATCCCCTGAAGATCTTCCTACCTTGTCTTCACCATACCAGGTTCACCGATCCGTCCTGGCTCCAAGATCTTCATTCAACCCAAGCGGGGGTTGGCGATCCATAATCCGGTGCTCCAAAGTCTTCCTCCTATCCGGCAAGAAGAGGACATCCGGACCGGCAAACATCTTCTCCAAGCGGCATCTTCTATCTTCTTCCATCCGATGACGACCGGCTCCATCTTGAAGACCTCCAGCGCGGATCCATCCTCTTCTTCCGACGACTAGACGACGAATGACGGTTCCTTTAAGGGACGTCATCCAAGATGGCGTCCCTCGAATTCCGATTGGCTGATAGGATTCTATCAGCCAATCGGAATTAAGGTAGGAATTTTCTGATTGGCTGATGGAATCAGCCAATCAGAATCAAGTTCAATCCGATTGGCTGATCCAATCAGCCAATCAGATTGAGCTCGCATTCTATTGGCTGATCGGAACAGCCAATAGAATGCGAGCTCAATCTGATTGGCTGATTGGATCAGCCAATCGGATTGAACTATATTCTGATTGGCTGATTCCATCAGCCAATCAGAAAATTCCTACCTTAATTCCGATTGGCTGATAGAATCCTATCAGCCAATCGGAATTCGAGGGACGCCATCTTGGATGACGTCCCTTAAAGGAACCGTCATTCGTCGTCTAGTCGTCGGAAGAAGAGGATGGATCCGCGCTGGAGGTCTTCAAGATGGAGCCGGTCGTCATCGGATGGAAGAAGATAGAAGATGCCGCTTGGAGAAGATGTTTGCCGGTCCGGATGTCCTCTTCTTGCCGGATAGGAGGAAGACTTTGGACCCTCTTCTGGACTTCTTCAGTGGATGTCTAGCCCCCGCTTGGGTTGGATGAAGATCTTGGAGCCAGGACGGATCGGTGAACCTGGCATGGTGAAGACAAGGTAGGAAGATCATCAGGGGGGTAGTGTTAGGTTTATTTAAGGGGGGTTTGGGTTAGATTAGGGGTATGTGGGTGGTGGGTTGTAATGTTGGGGGGGGGTATTGTATGTTTTTTTTTACAGGCAAAAGAGCTGAAATTCTTGGGGCATGCCCCGCAAAGGGCCCTGTTCAGGGCTGGTAAGGTAAAAGAGCTTGTAATATTTGTATTTTAGAATAGGGTAGGGAATTTTTTATTTTGGGGGGCTTTGTTATTTTATTAGGGGGCTTAGAGTAGGTGTAATTAGTTTAAAATTGTTGTAATATTTTTCTTATCTTTGTAAATATTTTATTATTTTCTGTAACTTAGTTCTTTTTTATTTTTTGTACTTTAGATAGTTTATTTAATTTTATTTATTTGTAGCAATTGTGTTTAATTAATTTATTGATAGTGTAGTGTTAGGTTAATTGTAGGTAATTGTAGGTAGTTTATTTAATTATTTTATTGATAGGGTAGTGTTAGGTTTAATTATATCTTAGGTTAGGATTTATTTTACAGGTAAATTTGTTATTATTTTAACTAGGTAACTATTAAATAGTTCTTAACTATTTAATAGCTATTGTACCTGGTTAAAATAATTACAAAGTTGCCTGTAAAATAAATATTAATCCTAAAATAGCTATAATATAATTATAAATTATATTGTAGCTATATTAGGATTTATTTTACAGGTAAGTATTTAGCTTTAAATAGGAATTATTTATTTAATAAGAGTTAATTTATTTCGTTAGATAAAAATTATATTTAACTTAGGGGGGTGTTAGTGTTAGGGTTAGACTTAGCTTTAGGGGTTAATACATTTATTAGAATAGCGGTGAGCTCCGGTCGTCAGATTAGGGGTTAATAATTGAAGGTAGGTGTCGGCGATGTTAGGGAGGGCAGATTAGGGGTTAATACTATTTATGATAGGGTTAGTGAGGCGGATTAGGGGTTAATAACTTTATTATAGTAGCGCTCAGGTCCGCTCGGCAGATTAGGGGTTAATAAGTGTAGGTAGGTGTCGGCGACGTTGTGGGGGGCAGATTAGGGGTTAATAAATATAACATAGGGGTCGGCGATGTTAGGGGTAGCAGATTAGGGGTACATAGGGATAACGTAGGTGGCGGAGATTTGCGGTCGGAAGATTAGGGGTTAATTATTTTAAGTAGCTTGCGGCGACGTTGTGGGTGGCAAGTTAGGGGTTAATAGATATAATACAGGGGTCGGCGGTGTTAGGGGCAGCAGATTAGGGGTACATAAGTATAACGTAGGTGGCGGTCGGCAGATTAGGGGTTAAAATTTTTAATCGAGTGGCGGCGATGTGGGGGGACCTCGGTTTAGGGGTACATAGGTAGTTTATGGGTGTTAGTGTACTTTAGGGTACAGTAGTTAAGAGCTTTATAAACCGGCGTTAGCCAGAAAGCTCTTAACTCCTGCTATTTTCAGGCGGCTGGAATCTTGTCGTTAGAGCTCTAACGCTCACTGCAGAAACGACTCTAAATACCGGCGTTAGGAAGATCCCATTGAAAAGATAGGCTACGCAAATGGCGTAGGGGGATCTGCGGTATGGAAAAGTCGCGGCTGTAAAGTGAGCGTTAGACCCTTTAATCACTGACTCCAAATACCAGCGGGCGCCCAAAACCAGCGTTAGGAGCCTCTAACGCTGGTTTTGACGGCTACCGCCGAACTCTAAATCTAGCCGTAAGTGTCTATAAAACAATGGGAGCTGCCATGTTGTAACTTGTGTTACCTTCTCTGCTGTGGCCAATTAGGGACAGTTATAAATAGGTCACTAGAGTGTGCAGCCAATGGCTGTGTGGAATATAACAGTGTTCTGCACCATTTCTAACAGGAACTAAAGCTCACAATTTCAGAATGGAATTACAGGGAAAGGGGACAAAATAAATAATAAAAGTATATTGCAGGTTTTTTATATATATATATATACAGTTTTATCATTTTTTATTACCACCTGAAAGTGTTTAATATCCCTTTAAAGATTGTATGGAAGTGTGTTATTGGAAAGGGCTGACAACAATGGTCTATCGTGCATTCACACAAATTCCTCAGTATCCAATGCAAGATCTGCAAATTAGAACCATCTTATGGTTTGTGAGAGAGAAGAAAGGATGAAAAGTGTTGGTAATATTTTAATGCTTTACACAGAGTATGAGGGCAACTAAAACTTACATTACTTACACGTCTCCCTACAATTTGTCTTAGCTGCATAAACTAAGTTCCCCTTACAAGTTTGCCTAATTTCAGGGTTGGACTGGGAATAAAAAGCAGCCCTGGAAAATTTGGAGACTAGCCCTATTTTCTGTTAAGTCAGTAGAATGCACAAGCTCCATTTATCTTAAAGGGGATAACTGGGATACTCCTTCCCCCAATATTTTTTTTTAGAATTAAATGATATTAGTTTGTATTAAACAAAAGTGCCAGATTGTTGATATATAGGCACCCTATAACCCAATTGCATCCATTACTCATCCCTTTAAATTGTAGTTTTCCAGACCCAGTTGTTGCAGCCCACCGGGAAATCACCTAAGCAAGTGGCTCTACACATGTACTACAGCTGGCTAGGGAGCGTAGAAAAATAGTAAGCTATGTGGAGTAGAAACAATACTAAAGTATCATAGAGTTTATAACAGGAAATTACATCACAGGGAAGTTTACTTTATCAACTTCAGCTGTAAAAAATGTAATACATATATATTGCAAAAATACTATTAAAGCTATTCTTTTTTCAAATATTTTACTTTGTTTGTTGACTAGTTTCCCTTTAATATAATCACGTTAGTTTAAATGAATTCAACTTTAGCTCTCCCCTACAATGTCCCTTTAAACAATCAATGTATTTCAGTTTTGAATAGAAGCATTTTTGTAATATACATGTATTAGCAAAAATGCTTCTAACAAAACCTATAACTGTTTCAAATGTGTATTTAAGTATGCACCGTGCACCAGCATTTTAAACACAACACTTGCTCAGAGAGCCTAAGCTGCTTGTACAATCTGGTCATGACTCAATTTGTTAATTGCTGACATGATACAAGCCCCTCTAGTGCTCTAAGCAGCTGCAGTATATAAAATGCTGGTGCACTGAGAATATCTATGAGAATATCTAGTTATGCTTCACATGCACGTGCAGAGAATAATGTTAACACTAAACAGCAATAACTTTTACTAGAAGCATTTTTGCCAATACATGTACAGTATATTGCAAATATGTTTCTATTCAAATCTGTAATTGATCTATATGGATTTAAATTTTGACTGGAATGTCCCTTTAAAATATAGTATAATAGTAAACTCCCCTTAATGAGATACACAGTAAACTGCCCTGAGTGGCCTCGTGATACTGACGTCAGACCAGAGAGCTTTAGAGAATTGGGCCCAGAGTCAGAGGTGGTTTGTATTCTACAAACTGAGTCATATCTAAGCAGGTGCAGTGTTTAAATAAAGGACCATGGGACTTGCGCAGCATATATGTGTAATTCACTGACTAAAACAGTGATAGCATTTAATAAAAGTATATTGAAATAAATGTTTTTTATTAAAGGGACATAATACCCATATGCTAAACCTCTGTAAAAAGCTGACAATAACATATCACCTGAATATCTCTATGTAAAAGAGGAAGCTATTGTATTTCAAAATTTCTTAAACTCACAATAGTAAGCACTCTGTGAATAGTAATCCTTCAGATACTGTCAGCTACAAAAAGAAACAGCCAATCAGCTTCATCAGTGCTAGTCACACTTTCCTTTAATGTGACCTCATGAGATTTCACAGAAATATTGCAAAATTTTAAAATAAAAAATAAAACCCAGGAGATAAATAACATGACTGTGCCTGCACATGCCAGATGCACGCTCCCGTGCAAGTCCTGAGACAAGCATCCTGATTGGCTGCTTAAAATCCATTTACAATGGGATGAGATTACTAAGGAAATTTTGAAGTAAAATATCATCCTTTTTCTACACAAAGATGTTAGGGTGATATTTTCTAGTCTTTTTTCACAACTATGCTGCATTACTTTCAAGCAATTCAACATTGGGTTTCATGTTCCTTTAAAAACTGAAAGTCGTTCATGCACATTTGAGTTTTGACTAATATGTCCCTTTAAGTAAAAAAAAAAAAACAGAACATATAGTTGTCTTCTATTTATTTTGTAGTTCTGACTTTTTTTTTAACATATTTCAATGTAAATAGTTGGTTTGTTTAAAAAAAAATAATGCTGCGTGTTAGATGGAAAAGTATTTTTGAGCTTCCTGTTAAAAACAGAAAACCACTGTCTTGTGGGCTACATTTTTGATGAAATTGTTACTGCAAGAGCAGAAAGTGTTCAATCAGGAACATAAACAGGTTAATTTATGACTTTATGTCATTCACAGCTGCCCACAGTGATCTATTTTTACAACTATACGTAAATGTTTAGCCCACACAATAAATGCACATTTATAAAACTGATCAGTGCTACAGTGCTAAAGCTATACATATATATTTATTTATACACACACACATAAAAATAACAAAGTACAACTGTGCACACTTAGGGGCTGATTTATCAAGGGCCTGATGCCCCTGTTTTCGCGCGAGCCTTCAGACTGGCTGGAAATAGGATTTAAGAAGCTTCGGTCTTAAGACCCTTGCTCCTTAATTCGTCCGCTGCCTCTGAGGCTGCGGACATCAATTCGCCTGATCGAATACAATCGGGTTGATTGACACCCCCTGCTAGCGGCCAATTGGCCGCAAATCTGCAGAGAGTGGAATTGCACAAGCAGTTCACCAGAACTGCTTGTGCAATGTTTAATCGCTGACGGCTTTCAGCAATGTCTGGCGGACATGATACTCTACAGTGTATCATGTCCGCCAGACTTTGATAAATCGGCCCCTTATAATAGGATTGAAAGAGTCCCAGCTGCTTGTGAGAGAACAATCCTGGTAACCACTTAAACTGAATGTAAAGTTTAATGAGAAAGTGCCCGGTATCTAAAAATAATCTTAAAAACAGGGGCACTTTAATTCATTAAACTTTACGACTCTTCTTTTTTAAAATACTTACCTTTGTGTTATTTAAAGCAGACCGCCAATCCTCTGCCCGCATCTACTTTTGTAGTTAGCATATCAATGACAAATCTGGCTTCCTCCAATTGTTGCGTGCCTCACAAGCTGGGCACCAAAGGGGGTACGCAACGATTGGAGGAAGCCGGATTCGTCATCAATATGCTAACTACAGTAGGAGATGCGGGTTGAGGATCGGTGGTCTGTTTTTAATAACACAAAGGTAAGTATTTTATAAAAGAAGCATTATTATAAAGTTTAAAGAAAACATATATACACATGTATAAACATATATTCATACACAAATACATATATATATATATATATATACATACATACACTTCTGAGCCCTACCTAAACAACACCTTGACATAAACCCCTTTAAACATTTATTCGAATAAAAAAAAAACCTTATATTTTACACTGAATATGCATATATATATATATATATAGAGAGAGAGAGAGAGAGAGAGAGAGAGAGAGAGAGAGAGAGAGAGAGAGAGAGAGAGAGAGAGACAGAGAGAGAGAGAGAGAGGTGTAATAAGTTGTTTTATTATGGTTTACATGTGTTGTGTTATACTATATTTGTATCCCTAACACTCTACTTCAGGACTCAAGTCACACTAACTTTTTTTAGCGCTGTTATGTGCACAACACTTAGCTTTCAACTTGTAATATTAGCAATGTTTATCACGGTCGCGGAATCTATTGAAAGCATAGGGGGAGCTAAAGGGTTGTCAGCTGAGCTAAACATTCTCTGGTTATTCTTTTTTACCATGGACTTGTAATATCAATTTGCGTACTAATCCTAGCGCGGTCTAGTGATATCAATAGCGCTCCATTTTTAATATAGGCAATTGTATGCAGAAGCCGTAACTGGACTAAAGTTCTACTCACAGTTAATAAGTTAAGGCTACTTAGATCACAGTAATATTACACCTAAGGTCTAAACACCTATTCAGTCCTACATCCTGTAGAACCCTCCCCTTCAGAAAAGAAATAAGACCAGACAACAACTTTGGGATAAAGACCGGTCACAGTCGCGTTTATTTAATAAACGAATAACTGGTGCCTACGTATTCTATATTCTTATACTAGGCACTAGAACATAACTTTAACTTTAAACTTGTAAACAAGTTCGTAACATAAACTCGTTGGCGGCATCTATCCCTAACCTAACCCCTACCAGCAAGCGGCCAAGGCCCCTTTCGATGTTTGCGGCGTGACACCCGGCTGTTCACACCCATTGGCACCGGGAGAGAGCTGTGAAGTTTAGAGGTCTTCGGCCTGTGTCTGCGAGGGAGAGGACCCCTAGGCCGGACCTAGCAGGCATCACCCCTCCCTCTTTTATAGACCGTCACTCTTCTCTCCCTGTGCCCGCTCCCCGGGGCCTTGACCACTCGCCAGCTAGGGCATCCCATTCAGCCCTCTACAAGCGACCCCTCTCAGTCGAATCGTACAACCCTCCTGCTAGGGGTGGATGGCTATATTAACAACCCAGGCTTACTAAGGCTAGCTCAATTAAACCTACCCCAGCCGGGTCACTCACCCTCACTCAGCTGCATTAACGCCACCTTCCATCTCTTCTCCGGGGACGGGTGGGCGGGGAAACTTTCTCCTTGAAGTCTGGAACAGAAAGAGGCCGGTCTCACTGCTGCAGGACCCTAAAAAAGTTAAGCACAAACACTGCCACCACACCTGCAACATTGTAACAAAACACACTCCAGCAATATCCAGACTTCAAGTTGTTAGGCCCTTAATGTTGTTCCTGGCCCACTAGAGGGCTCTCCACTGTCACAGATCCTCAGCCCTTAGGGGGATCATTAAAGGGACATGAAACCCAACAGTTTTTTTTTAATGATTTAGAAACAGAGATAAGATCAGGATGATTGACACCCCATGCTAGCGGCCGAATGTGCAGGGGGCGGCATTGCACAAACATTTTACAAGAAATGCTTGTGCAATTTTAAATGCAGACAGCGTATGCTGTCGGCATTTAGCGATGCCGGGCAGACATAATTTGCCACAGCAAATCATGTCAGCCCTACATATGATAAATTGGCCCCAGTGGCCCTTCTTATCGACACTACACTTTTACACCTGCAGTTATCATACAGGGAACAGCATAATCTTTGTGATTGTTAGACTGATTTAAAGATGTTATATTTTCTATTTATTATAGTATCTATATGTTATCTGTTGTATGCTCTATTTTGGAGATGCTATAATTCGTTAAAACTATTTGTGTTCAGAGTTCATAGTAGAAATAGGCTTTGCGCTAGGTTCTAGAGCGCATTGCTCGTTTTCAAATGTTATTTTGTTTACTGGTCATATTATGATGAGTGGAGTTTTCTGCTTTTTCACTCATTCAGCAGGTTAATGCTAGATCACTAGATATTGGTATTATAGGTATGTAATATAGCATAATCCTTAAATGGATAGTCTACACCTTAGTCATCTTAAAGTCTTACCTTAGATTAAAGGGCCATGATACCCAAATGTTGAAACACTTGAAAGTGATGCAGCATAGCTGTAAAAAGCTGACTAGAAAATATCACCTGAACATCTCTATGTAAAAAAGAAAGACATTTTACCTCAAAATGTGCTAAGTATTCACACCCCATTGTAAAGGGACTTTAAGCAGCAAATCAGCATGCCTGTCCCAGGACAGCCGAAGGATTGAGCTTCATGCACACTCATTTTATTTCCATATTCAGTTTAAGGAAGTTTACTATGAAATCTCATGAGAGTTAAGTGAAATCTCATGAGATCACAGTAAAAGAGTTCATGACCTCAGCACTGCTGACGCTGATTGGCTGCTGTTCATTTCTTCATTTTTTTTTTTTTTACCTGCAGCTAAGCAGCAGCTAAAGTATAACTTTTTACACAGAACTTACTCTGCTGAGCTGAGGAAGTTGTGAGGTAAAATATCTTCCTTTTTTACATAGAGATGCTCAGGTGATATTTTCCTGTCAGCTTTTTACAGTTATACTGCATCAGTTTCAAGTGATTTAGCATATGATTATTTTGCCCCTTTAAGCTGGAAATATCCCCCTGCACCCCTTTCTATATAATGCAGCAGGAACGATAAAAAAGTTATTTTAAAATTAATATTTTTTTCTGGTTACTTTGAAATGGCTGCCAATCTCCACCCACTGATGACATCACAATCTGGGATGCATCTAGGCACTCTGCTGAATAGCATTGACAGTCTGTTGAATCCAACTAGTGAGCCTTTTGTGATTGGACGCCATAAGCAGCCCAGATTGTGATGTCATCAGTGGGCAGTGCTTGGCAGCCATTTCAAAGTGTCCAAAAACAAAATTCATTTTGAAAATAACTTTTTTACCATTCCTGCTAAATGATAGAGAAAAGGTGCAATTTGCAGCTTAATCTAAGGTAAGACTTTAAGATGACTAAGGTGTAGACTGTCCCTTTAATTATTCATGCACAGATGCTACCTGCAGCTGGGGTTGCATAACGTGAACCTTGTTCTAGTGCCCTTACTCCCAAACTCCTACTTTAGCTTCCCAGAGTTGGTGATGTGGAGTTCCTTTTCTTCTTCCCTTTCCCCCCCCCCCCCCCTCCTTTCCTCCACATCATTATATAATTTACCAGCATAGACATATGTTTGCTGGCTATAGAATCTATAGCTTCATGTCAAAATCCTTGAACTCTGCCTATGTATTTGCTGCAATAATGCTATGGGGCCGATTTATTAACGTCTGGCGGACATGATACGCTGCAGTGTATCATGTCCCCCAGACATCGCTGAATGCGGACAGCATACACTGTCGGCATTCAGGATTGCACAAGCAGTTTTGCTTATTTTTTAATAACATTGTGCTGATTTTCAGACTCCTAACCAAGCCCCACAGTGTCAGGTGTATACTTGCGTTTACAGACTCCTGCTAGCTCCTTTTATCTGTCTTTTCATATGCAGGGACGGGGGGGGGTGTATGCTCTTTCTGCTTGCCCAGCCCCTTTCACTGGGTGTTCCAGCCTAACCTCATCAACAGTGCTAAACTAGGAGCTTCTAAGTAAGTTTTCAAAAAGGTTTTATACTGGATTTTTTATATCAGTAGCTGTGCATATTCTTCTCTATAGTAGTGTCTATTACATGCAGTTATATGAAAATTGTTGTATACTGTTCCTTTAAAGGGATAGTCTACAACTTAGTCTTCTTAAAGTCTTACCTTAGATTAAGCTGCAAATAGCCTCCTGCACTCCTTTCTATATTTTGCAGCAAGAATGGTAAAAAAGTGAATGGTTTCTGACCATTATGAAATGGCTGGCAAGCTCCACCCACTGACATTGGTGCTACATCTAGGTACTCTAGTGAGTGTTTTGTGATTGGATGCCATATGCAGCCCAGGTCGGGATGTCATCAGTGGGCGGAGCTTGGCAGCCATTTCAAAACGACCAGAAACAATAATCATTTTAAAATAACTTTTTTTTACCATTCCTGCTGCATGATGTAGAGAGGGGTGCAGGAAGATATTTGCATCTTAATCTAAAGAAAGACTTTAAGATGACTAAGGTGTAGACTGTCCATTTAAGCTCAGTGTAGCTGCTGGCATTTCTGGGACTTGGTGACATCACCACGCACAAGAATTGTGATGTCACTGGAATTCCCAGACAACTTGGCCACCACGGATGCAGGGGTAAGTGCAGTAAGAGCCGCAATGAATTCCAAAAGCACAACTCCCACCTGATGACATCACACGTTCATCATCCACACTAAATACATTGTGCAGAATAAAGGAATAAAAATGCCGATATTAAACTTCCATAATTCAGATAAAACATGCAATTTTAAGAGATTTTTTTAATTGACATCTATTATCACATTTACCTTGTTCTTTTGCTAACCATTATTAATTAGCATACCTAGGTAGGCTCAGACACAGCAATGGATTACTGGGAGATAGCTGGTGATTGGTAGCTATACACACATATGCTTCTTGTTACTGGCACACCGGATGCCGTCAGCTAGCTTCAAGTGGTGTATTGCTGCTCTGGAGCTGAATTTAACTCTATGGGGCCGATTTAAAAAGCTCCGTAAAGAACCGCTGCTCCATAACTTGTCCGCCTGCTCTGAGGCCGCGGACAAAAATCAACCCGATCAAATACAATCAGGTTTATTGACACCCCCTGCTAGCGGCCGATTGGCTGCAAATCTGCAGGGGGCAGCATTGCACCAGCAGTTCACAAGAACTGCTAGTGCAATGATAAATGCAGACAGCGTATGCCGACGCCATTTATCGATGTGCAGCGGACATGATACGCTATATCGGATCATGTCCGCTCGCACTATGTTAAATATTCCCCTATGTAACTACTTTCCAGGAGCTATACATAGTTATATGCAAGCATTAATGCAACAATAAATACACTTGTATGCCCCCTTAAAGGGATAGACAGGTCAACTTTGAAATGTACATGATTGCGTTTCAATAGAAGCATTTTTGCAATATACTTCCATTAGTAACAATATTTTTAGGAAAAGTTATTGTTTTTCTGCAGCATACATACATATGTTGTGAGGGCTTGTGCACTAGCATTCAAACACCATACCTTCTCAGGGAGTCGCAGTGGCTAATATGACAGACAGAATACACACCATAGCCAGCAATCTGAGCTTGAATACTGGTGCAAAGGCCCTCACAGCATATGTGCATATGCCACTGAAAAACACTAATATTGTTTACTAGAAGCATTTTTGCTAATGGATATAAAGTGCAAACATGCAACTATTTAAAATTGAAATGCACCCCTTCAATTTTGACTTTTCTACCCCTTTTAAGTTGAGTGTGCAGCAGTAATAAACAATTATTCAGTTACATTGAAATGCTTCTAAAGGATGACAAAACTGTACAAACATTTCAATGATAACTCATAAATGCATTGTGTAAGCATCCCCAGAATCCTTCACCTTAGTCTTGTTGTGGTGAAATAGCTATCCCTGGCATATTCACATAGCTGGTTTTAAAATCCCTCCCCCCCGAATTCAGATCCACCTTGTCTGAGCTAGATGTTTAATTAAAGACAATCCCATTAGCCTTGACTGGCATGTAATAGGCCAAACCCCTTTGAATTGAGAGTAAAATTGGGAAACACTTTTTTTCCTCTCTCTCTGTCTTATCCTGCTGAAAAGATGGCTGATGTTGGACACATTAGAGAATCTGGCTAAATATTTCTGGGATAATATTATGTGATTATTTTAGCAGTGTTGCACAAATTGGGGTTGTGGTAGAGTTGCCCTGTATTAATTATTTGGACTTGCTGTAAAATATATGTGTATATATATATATATATATATATATACTGTATATATATATATATATATATATATATATATATATATATATATATATATATATATATATATATACTGTATATATATATATATATATATATATATATATATATACACTGTATATATATATATATATATATATATATATATATGTAAATATATTTCTCTTATAATTAACATATATTAAGTCCTAATAAATTATTTGGAAACAATAGAGACCCTTTTATAGTGTTTATTTCACAACTTACTTGTATTGGTTTAGTGATTTTACCATAGAATTAGATTTAGTATAAATTAAAAATCCATTAAACGAATTAATAACCACATCACATATGTCTATAACAGAATGTTGGGTATTTTTTTCAGTGATTTCTGATATTCTACTAATATCAAACCATTTTGTAAAAAAAAAATATCTACATGGTTCTCTAAGCAATCTACTTATAAATGTATTTTTTTACATTAATATGGAGCAAAATTATGAAAAAATCTTAATCTGCAGACAAGTCAATAATTACAAGTGTACAAATCCAAAAAAATGGTTAGCATACAGGAAATACATCCCCCTATGTTCAGTTTCATTGCAAACGTTGACTTAAACAAGGTGTAGCTACCCATTCAGCCTTTGCTTTTAAGGTTATGTCCATTTCCTGTTGTGATGGTACGTCAGTGAGTGTATAAGTGAATTTGTCTCTTGATGGTTTATCATCAGTAACACTATATACACGTTTGATATGTTCTGTCTTTTGGTGATTCAGTCTTCGGCTTAGAGATGGTATAAAGTAGATCAATGGGTTGAGACAGCTATTAAGGCTCACCAGGGCCAGAGTAATCCGACGTAATTTGTAGATATGGTTGGATGCTGAGCAGTGTTGGATATACTTCAGCCTCATGAGGAAGTATAGCAGGTGAGTGATATGATAAGGCAAGAAACAAAGCAGAGAAACTGCAAGAATAAACCCAATGATCCACAGAGCAACCTTGCGATGGATGCTTTTCCTGATCTGGCACACCCTCCGCGCCATTACAGGGAATACCACTGCGATGACAGTAAAAGGAACCAAAAAGCCAAAGATCAGGGCACACACATTGTAAGGAATAAGACGACCCTGCCAACTATTGGGAGAAAAATTTTCAAAACAAGATGTTTGGCTGCTGTTCTCTGAAACATTTGCAAGTGGTCCTCCCAGCGTCAAAGGCAGCAAAATGGCACATGAAATAACCCAGATGACAATGGTAAAAAACAGTGGATATTTACTGGACTTTAAACGGAGGAAGATTAGTGGGTGCACTACAGCCAGGTATCTATCTAGTGATATAAACGTAAAGAAACTGATACTCAAGTAGATGTTGGCATAAAAGAGAGCACCAGTAATACGACAAGTCACGTCACCAAACTCCCAATTGTTACCATTATTGTGGTAATAGATACGGATAGGCAGAAGGCATATAAAAACAGTATCCACCATTGACAAATTCACAAAATAGATGTTTGAGCTTCTGGAACGTTGTGATTGGCGACTCAAGAAGTATAGAGCCGAAACATTGCCTGGCAAACCCAATATAAACACAAGGCTGTAGATAATAGTATAAAAGCCATACTGAAAGTCAGCTTCTAGGTTACATTCTTCACTGGAATTTGAAAAAGGAATAACTGTTGGAGTCAAAGGCATATCCATGAGTATGAAAAGAAACTTAAACTTTTGAATAAGCCAAACGTCTTTAGGAATTCTTGTATTGCGCAATCTGTTGGGCACAAATAATTTAGGGATGATCCAGTAGACTGTGCAGATAAGGACTTAAAATGAAAGTATTGTGGATTTCCTCTTCCAGTATTTATTTCAGAGAGGCTGCACGGTCAGCTTCTATAACCATTTGTGGTTATAACCATAGTGTACACTGCGTGCAACCACATAAAACAAAAAGTTCACATTAGTCACTGACAGCTGAAATGCTATAGCAATATATAAACTAAAGATTTCTTGTATTTTACTTAAATCATTTCTGGCACCAAACATGAAATGCCCTTATGTAAAGCATACTATAACAACTATCTTTATAACCTTTGGTTTACACAACAAAAATATTGGGATTAAATAATTAAAGTTTAGCACAAATACTTTAAAAGCAAATAAAAACTTTCTGGATATGGAAAATAAATGACTTATAGCTGACATTGTTGTCACAAATGGTTTGTTTGTTTTTAACTGATGAAAATATCACTGTCACAGTTATGACAAGTTTTGGAACAAAGGGTTGAAGAGGAATATATATTAAAAAGTCACTGAGTGTATCAGGTTTAATTTTCCGTACTTTTCTTATGACTTCTCTTTTGCATATCTCATCTGACATCCTGTGTTTGGCTAAAAAGATTATATAGTGAGATTTATATCAAAACATTAACAAATGAACTGATAAAAAACACTCACCTTATTGCTGTAATCGTTCCTCTAGCTGTTAGCGTGCAGCAAGTTGTGGAACACTGAGCAACTGCAAAAACTCCCTGACTTCCTCCACACCAGTCTGCACAGATTACCTGCTGTACAATACACCATGGAAAGTAGGCGGGACCTCTATAATTACGTACGTAGTAGCCACCATACAGTTAACTCCAAACTGTAAAAAAGGCATAGAAAGATAGTTCAACAGAACTTTATAAAACCAAATGCTTAAAGGGATATAAAACCCATTTTTTCTTGCCTGATTCAGATGGAGCACACAATATTAAATAACTAATCAATTTGCTTGATTATATTATAAAATTGTTATAGTTTTCTTGTTATCCTTTGTTGAAAAGCATGAAGGTAAACTCAGGAGCGTGCATGTGTCTGCAGCACTATATGACAGCTGTTTTTTTTCTTTTTCAGGAACACTAGATGACAGCACAATTTCCTGCCATGTTGTGCTCCAGATGTGCACCCTACCAATCTAGATACCAATAGAAAAAAAATGGAAATCATGTAGTATCTGGATCATGAAAGAAAAATGCTGGGTTTCATGTCCCTTTATAAAACATAAAGGATTAGCTTACACAATAATACAAAAGTATAATATAGAGTGTACTCATATCTAGTGTAATCTCATTAATATGATATACACTGAAGGACATCTAGAAGATGTGGGGTGCAGCATGACCAAGAAAAGATAAAGAAAAAGATTGAGAAAGTATGCTTTTTGTCTTTCTCTGCTTGGACATTTCCAGAATGGTATCCGCCATTCATAACATAATATGCACATTGTACTGTTTTTTTTATTTTTTATTTTATTTGCAACAAGGTCCCAATGCTTTTCCTAAACTCCTACTACCTATACTAGAGGTCACATGGACATTAAAAAATATATTTGCATTGTACTTTTTTATTTTATTTATAGCTTTATTTTATAATGCCCATGTGACCTCTAGTGAGCAGTCAAAAGCGTTGGGTTTGACCACTGAAATTTGTTACCTTTAACTGCGCATGCGTGCATGTCTCTGGACACTGCTTTAACAATGAAAGTGAGGATCATTTGGCTGTCCTTTGAAATTTGCTACTTAACGATGTGTGCATGCTTTTAATTACATAATAGCATTCCACACATTATTTTCAGACATACGTAGAGTGCGATTACGTATTTCTCATGAAGTTACAAATTTCACACCAGCATGAAGAAAAAAGCAGAGTAGTCTTGAAAGCTCTTCAACTTGTATTTTGTTAGCTAATTTATCAAAATGGCCCATTCTTGGGAATCAAATTGAATGATATTTTACTAATTAGGGTACTGTGGGTGTGGTATATGCTGGCAATTGCCTCTAGGGGCACTGTTCACTAAGCTGTTCATTGTATACCGTTTGTCTTCATCAGGTTTCTAACTGACTGTGCAATGATTGCTCAGTACAAACTATCTCCCCTCTTTCCCAGTTCTGTGTTGAAGTCATAAAGTGGAGATGTGAGTTAGAGCTGCAGAAATGACAAATTAATTTAAGACAAAATAAAGATGATGTCAGTGACCATCACATGTGAGTCTTGTTACAATAAATGCTCATTATTTGAGACTGCATGATTGTGTCTCTCAGTAGCTACAGACATAACAGTGGGGATAACTTTACATATGCGTCTATTTAAACTGCTCTACCTTGGCTATTTCTTGGCGAGACATATCCACAAATGTATGTCACCGTCCTTTAAGCCTTTGGTGTTCTCGTCTGTCTATGCCAGTCTTATTGCAGAAGTATTAAACGTTTTTGAAGTAGATACACTGGGGTTGATCATAATCTATCCTTTGATCATTTTCAGCATAAGAACGGCTGCCGGTGACCACTTTTCCTATGATCACAGTCATCTTCCGTTGTTTCTCTGCACTGATAAATCATTATCAAACTGACCTATAGTTAACATGGGACAGTCCTTTATCAAGTTGTCACAATTCAATGTCTCAGTAATTATCAACATATTTTCTGGGCCATTTTTTATTTCTCGAATGTAATACCTGAAAGGACTTGCTAAAGCCCCAAACTGCCCTTTTTGACCAATTACTGATTACCCAAAAAATGGAACATTGGTTTAAACATGGTTTAAGCACACTGAAATTACCATACACCATATGGGACAATGTTAGTAAACAATGGTCTTGATTCATAGAGGCTCACCTGTCTATTATAGCCCTTTGCCAGTGGGCGTTCCTGCAATTAACATATTTAATTGTATTAGGTGGCCAAAACATATTTTCTTGCACAACAAACAAGAACCACTGTAAACAAGAGCAAAACAAAAATCATGACAGCAATATCTAGAAAAACATAAATTATACTTACCTGATAATTTCCTTTTCTTCCGTTGGAAAGAGTCCACAGCTGTATTCATTACTTTTGGGAAATAAGAAGCTGGCCACCAGGAGGAGGCAAAGACACCCCAGCCAAAGGCTTAAATACTCCTCCCACTTCTATCATCCCCCAGTCATTCTGCCGAGGAACAAGGAACAGTAGAAGAAATATCATGGTAAACAAAGGTGCCAGAAGAATAAAAAGACGCCCAACGTAGAAAAAGGGTGGGGAGTTGTGGACTCTTTCCAACGGAAGAAAAGGAAATTATCAGGTAAGCTTAATTTATGTTTTTCTTCCTAATTGGAAAGAGTCCACAGCTGCATTCATTACTTTTGGGAAAACAATACCCAAGCTAAAGAGGACACTGAATGCCAAAACGGGAGGGTACAATAGGCGGCCCATTCTGAGGGCAGCAAGCCAGAAACCACTACCCAACAAAAACCCTGCTTCGTCCGAAGTCGAGAAAACTTTGAAAAGGAAAAGCCCCAAGGGCACTGACCCATAGATAGTCCAGAAGCCTAGCTAGAGGCCACAAAATCGGACTTAACTGAGCCAACAGTCCTCCAGGAAACACCATCGCCCAACAGGCGGTCCCTCACCACTCACCCCTCAGTAATGAGGGGAACACCAGCCTAAACCCCTCCAAGGGATAAGGCAAGGAAGAACTGAAGGCGAACCGAAAGGTCACCACAAAATCCATAAAAGGAAAATCCCCAATTGCGAACCCAGCTTACAAAGACCCAAATGGGTCCTGACAGACAAGGGGAGGCTATGCACAGACCAAGCAGAAACCAGAGGTTTAGGACCGGGCCTCGAACAGAGAAAACTTTCTCTCAACATCGTGCAAAAGCACCAAAAGACAACTGAAGACAGAGTCTTCACCTCGTCAGAACTAAGAATACTATCGTATTCAGACAAAAAAGGAAAGTGTAACAGACCGAAACAAAAAAAACCTGGGTCAAGAACACGCAGCCATCATTAGGATGATCCAGAAGAATACTTGCTGAGAAGTAACATAAACGGCCAGCAAGAGAACAGATTGCAAAATGAGAACTCCCAGACAGAGGGCACACTCTAGGCAATCGAGCGGCTAGACCTACACACAGGGCTCCAAAAGGGGAAGCACATAACCTCAACGAGACCCACTGCACCCCCAAGAGAGAGAGAGGTTACACCCAGAACCCAAAGGTGAATGGTAACCCGGGACCCTCAGCTTGTAAACCCAGGGGCTAGCTACAATGCCAACCTAGATCCCAAAGAAGACAGCGCATCTCAGAACCCACTCCCAACCGGGCCAGCCCAAGCATCGGTAGGTCTTGAAAACAGGAAAATGGAAGAACCCCAACACCAGCTAAAAAACGATCTGAAGAATGGCCACAGCCATCCCAACAGAGCACGGGTGCCAACCCGACTCCTTAGAAACAGACGACAAGGCCGTAGACCCAAAGGAATCTAACAAAAGGCCCACCATAGTCTCGACACGGAGTCAGCAAGACTCCAGATGGAACGTAACAACCCAGAGAAAAACACCCTCTCTGAAAAGTTAATTCTCAGTTCCAACCTCCTGATTCCAAGAGAATCCCTAAGAAAAGGGACCACACCTCCATAAGAAGGAGAATAACCCCCACACACTAAGAAAAGGGATGGGGCCAAAAAAGCAGAGCACCTGCCCACAAGACACAAAGCCACAGGCTAAAGGAGAGATCAATCTCCAACTCAGATGAACTTGGAAGGAATCCCACTAAGGAATTAGCTTGCTAACACACATCTTGCAGTGTCTCTGCAGCAGAGACACTGCAAACCTATTTGCCTGCAGAGCATTGATCCATAAGGTTACCACAGCAAGCTGGTCAAGGGATACTGACCATAAAGGCGTAAATCAAGCCCAATGAGCATCAGCACTCAGACAACCTGGCCAACTGTGATCAGGTCAATTAGTCCAAGTAAAAGGACATAGCCCAAGTTCCCAGGAACTGGGGAACCCCGAACCAGCCCTAGAGCCAAAAAGTCCGGCAACAACTCTACAAAGGAAAACACTGAGCGAAGCCTCAGCAACCGGAAGCACCAGGGAGAGAACAGATCTGAGCCCCCAATTGTTTAAACAAACAATATCCGAGAACTTAACACCCCGTCTGACATAAAAAACCAGACCACAGGGAGAAATCAAGGCCATATCCAGATCAACCCGGATAACGAGATAACTTGCAAGTCCAGACCCAAGGAAGAGACCACCCCTTGCCAAAGTCCAATGCTCCAAAGGAGCCACGGCGTTAAAAAGTCGTTCAACGACACTAGAGCCCATAGACTCTCAAACAGCTGCAGGACAACAAGCAAGGGGATATACCGAGGCCAAAATCACTTGAGCAAAGGCTGGACTCCGCATCACTTCGATACAAACAGAGGATCATAGAGAGAAAAGGATGCACAGCATCCCCAGCTCCGAGCAGAGCCCAAGGAGACCATACCCAGTGCCCCTAACAGGGAATGACCATATCCCGGAGGGGAACCCAGGTCCCTGAAAGGAGACTTAACTCACATGGAAAAAACAGCTAGACTGTACACAGTCAATGTGCAATAGCTGCAGCTGATCACATTCTGCAACCCATCCACTGCAAGGCAGCTGATCTACCCAATAAACTACTAGCTGCTGAGGACTAAGTCCAGAAGGACAATTCCCAGGGCCTCCAAAGAAAAAAGGCCAAACCGCCCAACTCGGCGGCAAGAGGGCGCAAGCCCACCAACCCTCCACTACATGGGAAGGAGCTCTAGGGTCTGACAATCCCAGACACAAGAGATAGAGATGCAGTGGACTCCACTGAGCCAGTCATCCAAATTGAAGGCTATCAGGACTGAGACAATCCTTCTTGCCTCATGGACCCACCGTTACTCTAGAATGCTTAGTTGAACACAGAGAATAACATGAGCACTCGGTGCCTCTACCGGAACAGCCAAGCAGAGGGACGCCACGTGTCCGAACAGCTACCAGACAGAACTGACCCCAAACAGGACAAGTCTGCAATCCGGGTCCTAATCGTCAAGTCGCATAAATCCTCCCTCAGAGGAGAAGAAGGAAAACAGACAGGATATCCTATCGGATGAAAATAAAATACAAGGCAACCCATAGGTTAACGCCCAAGAAGAAACAGGCCTACCGCAGGACCAGCCAAACGGAGCCCTGATCTTCCAAAAAAGCTGGGAAAGATCTCAATACATGGACAATCAGGAGATTACATCATCCTCACATGTCTAATGAGGTGCGCCATACGAAGAGCAGACTGAGTATTCCCGTAACCGATACGGATAGGGTCGTTCAATAACTGAAAAAACATGTCTGAGTAACACGCAAAGGCACGCAATTTTGTAATGAAAGGCACAACACTCAGGGACAGTCGCACCCGCAGGGAACTGTACAGTCCAAGGTGGAATACCCGGGACAGCAGGAGCAGGGAAGGGAAGGCACCACCCTGTCCTCAAACTCTATTCAAATTAGGAAATAAAGGTTCATCAGGCAATATGACCTCTGGAACCCCTGAATTCGCCAAAAACTTCCTTTAGAGGAAACGCAAATTCCTAAAACTAAAGTCTGGTTCCTCCACAGCTGGAGGTTGAGAGGCAGCAGACTCTGACCCAGAAAGTTCATACTCTGAAGTCTCAGAAAGAACCGCATCCTCGGATAACCCTATCAGTTAAATCCAAAAAATGTTTGATATACCCTGTGAAGGAGTGCAGTATGTAACCCTTCGCTTGTGCTTAGCAGGGCAAGGAAAAGCATTAAGGCCACAGACACCACCGTCTGAACTGTGCAGTAACGTCCGAAGAAAAAAAGGCCCCCTCCAGATGGAGGATCCGCAATGCCACGGGAAAACTGCATGTGTATAGAGATAACAATGTAGGGTATGCACCTCACCGGCCGACAACTCCTCAGAGGTGGACGGCTCTGTGGTATCAAACATGTTTGATATTATCACATTATCAAGGCATATGGAACATAATTGAGAGGGGGAACTAGGGCCTCCTCACCATATAAACAGGAATTACTCCTTAGGAATAGAGGGAGCGCCCTCTAAAGTAACAGAATCCTCCATCGCTAGTGCAATAACCGGAGAACTAGAGAAGTAAAACATTTTATTCAGAAAACGGCAACCTTATACCCTAATGGCTGGGGCACTCACCACCTATTATGACCCAGACAGTACAGAGATTTATAACTCCCCTCTGATAGTCCGGTCAGGAAAGAGGGAATTAATCACATAGTGCATGATGCAGGACTGACCCTGCTATGAGAGAAAGCGCGCCAAGCGTGTAAGCTGCATGGCTCTCAAAGTGAAAGTGAAACCTGTATATTCCATAACAGTCTATGAGCCCATAACATCTCACACATAAATCAGCATAAAATCAAATAAACATATAAGATTATTCCCCCCTGTTCAATAATCCCCCTAAGGAGATATTAACCCTTGATTCTGTAAAGATAAAAGGCTCTACACTGTGACCCTGTCTTCTGTGTTAACATTATGTAATAAAAAAATAAAATGATCTTACCAGCATCTATGCTGTGGAACAGGAACACAGCCCTTCAAGTGTGACAGGTTAGTAGCATCACTCCTGACATGGACTTGAGAGAAGAAGCAGTCTGCGAAACTCGTCAACGCCGATTGCTGTAGGAGCTGTTAATATCGGGATGGTGTCGCAAAGGGAAGCTCCCTCTGCATCTCCGGACTCTAACGTTCACCCAGGCCCTCAAATTGAGAAGCTTATAGGGCTACTTAAAACTCCTGTCCCATTTGCGAAGAGTAGTACCCTCCATAAGAGACAAAACAAATTCTGGCACTTCTCTGCCAGCCTCCTGGGACAAAAGGCAAAGAATGACTGGGGGATGAGGGGAGTGGGGGAGTATTTAAACCTTTGGCTGGGGTGTCTTTGCCTCCTCCTGGTGGCCAGGTTCTTATTTCCCAAAAGTAATGAATGCAGCTGTGGACTCTTTCCAATTAGGAAGAAAATATGTTAGCTAAATGGGTTCTTTAAACGTATGTATTTAGTAAAAATGGTGGCAGCGCTATACAAATATATGATAATAATAATAGTAGCATTTCTGTTGTGTTAACTTAAGTCGCATTTCTAAAAACGTCATTTGTCTCAGCAATCTCGTAGATACGAATGAGATGTTAAAGGGACATGAAACCCAAATTTGTATGCTCTGTCTAAATCATAAATGTCTAATTATGACTTTACTGTCCCTTTAATGGTGGACGTTTGAGGGGAATGTTAGAGACATTGCATGGCTTTTTTAAAAGAACAGGACCCAGAATGCAGGGCTTTAAAAGATGCAACTTTTCGTCTGAAGTATCTCATGTCACAATTTTGTGTCTCTAGACAAAGCTTTTGAGGTTGTCACAGTTATTTTTATTTCCATGGTTGTTTATATTATATAAAAAATATTTTCCACTTGTTAGACTGATGTCTTTTCATGTACAGTAGTTTGTTTTTTTAATGGTTTGGTTCAGTTAGTATCCTGCACATTAAATCCCACTCTGTTCTATTAGAAGTGGTCGGAATTGACGACTATGGTCATTATTTGTAAGAAATTGGCTTTTTGATTTAATTACAGATAATAGGGTTCCCAGAACCTTTGTGAAAATTCCCAAGTAGTTGCCAGACCAAATGGTAGAGCTACAAACTGAAAATAATTGTCCAGATAAGCAAACCTGAGAAACTGAAAATGCTCTTTGTGAATTGGGTTAGGAATAGGTGGGCATCCTTCAACTCTATTGTAGACATGAATTCTCCTTGTTGAACAAGAGGAAGGATAGTTCTGACTGTGGTTGGAACACTGAGAAACTTGTTCAAGGTTTTTAGATCCAAAATTGGCCTAAAAGTTCCTATTTTTTGGAACAATGAACAGGTTGGAATAAAAACCCTGACCTCGTTCCTCCAAAGGAACAAATTACTCCCATGAGTTCTAGATCTTGATTACATTAAAAAAATTATTGAACCTTAACATGGTTCGTTGGAATGTTGGACAGCAAACAACAAAACAGCAGCTCACAGAGTGTAAAAGATGCAAGTGGAGACAGGAGACTCTGCTCTATTCTCCAACATATCCATTTAGAAATAGTGTCCACAGCATCAATATCTTGAAAGCATTCTTTATTAAAACACAGATAAAATATGCATATTGGACAGAGAAAACCTTCCTCTCAAAGACTTTGATCTGAATCCTATTCAATATCCCTGGGAAACAATATTCAACACCGGGGATCCTGATCCTAGACATTCTGAAAAGGTGTAATCTGCCCCTTCCAGAAAAAGATCTGGATCAGGGGCTGCACCTTCATGCTGCCTTAGTGACTTTGTAGCAGTGGACGGCTTTTTGAATGCTTAGAATTGTTCCAACTAGAAGAAGACTTCCAGGGAGTTCTAGACTGATGAAAGGAAAGAGAATTATTGGAATATATTCATTTCCCCTTGGATTTCTTATTCTGAGGGAGAAACGCTCATCTACCTATGGTCACAGTAGAGATAATAGCATATAGATCAGGACCAAATAGAATCTTTCCATTAAAGGGAAGAGTCAAAAGTCTGGTTTTGGAAACCATGTCAGCTGACCAAGAATTCAACCACAATGCACTTCTAGTTAAAACAGAAAGAGACATATTTTTGGCATTAGTTCTGATAATGTCAACAATTGTATCACAGATGAATGCATTAGCCAACCTAATCAGAACTAGGTGATGCTGAAAATCCCCCGACATCGCCGACACCTACATAATGTTATTAACCCCTAATCCGCCTCTCCCGATATCGCCGCCACCTAAATAAATCTATTAACCCCTAATCTGCCGCTCCCTTAAAAGGGCCTTTTGTAGGACATTGCCCTAAAGATATCAGCTCTTTTTCTACAAAAGAAAAACAAACACCCCCTAACAGTACACAAACCCCCACCCTTCAAACCCACAAAATAAAATTAAAGCAAAACCTAATCTACCCATTGCCTTGAAAAGGGCATTTATATGGGCATTGCTCTTAAAAGGGAATTCAGCTCTTTTACTGCCTATTAAAAATAAAAAATGGCTATTCTAAAAAAAAAAAACACCCCAAAACGAAAAAAAAAAACCATTACACAAAATATGAAACAAATTATCCAAAATAATAACAATTATTCCTATTCTAATACCCATTTAAAAAACCTCACCCCAAAATAAAAAAAACCTAATCTATAATAAACTACCAATAGCCCTTAAAATGGCTTTTTGTAGGGCATTGCCCTAAGTTAAACAGCTCTTTTACCTAAAAAAATACAAAGACCCACTAACATTACAAACCCTCACCCCCCCCCCCCAAACCCACAAAATAAAAAAAAACTATCTAAAAAAAACTCATCTACTCATTGCCCTGAAAAGGGCATCTGTATGGGTATTGCCCTGAAAAGGGCATTTAGCTCTTTTAAGAAAAGCCCAAACCCTAAACTAAAAAAAAACACACCCACTAACCCCTCTTTAGGTACTCACAGTTGCTGAAGTCCCGCTTGAAGGATCTTAATCCCGGCGGCTCCATCTTCATCCAGGCGGCATCTTCATCCAGGCGGCTCCATCTTCATCCATTGCGGGACCGGCATCTTCTTTATCCCTGCGGAGGCAGAGCAGCGATGCGCGGAGGCGGAGGTCCAGGCCGAAGTCTGGGAGGAGGTCTAGGCAGAGGTCCATCGATCCGATGTGGAGGTCCTCTTCATGCGATCGTTCGCCGCACACTGAGGATTGAAATGCAAGGTACCCCTTATATACTGGGGTACCATTGCATTCCTATTGGCTGAAAAATTTGAATCAGCCAATAGGAATTAGGGCTGCTAAAATTATATTGGCTGTTCAAATCAGCCAATAGGATTTAAGCAGCTCTCATTCTATTGGCTGACCTCTGCCTTGGACCTTCGCCTGGACCTCCGCGCATCGACCGCTCCGCCTCCGTAGGGATTAAGAAGATGCCGGTTCCACGATGGATGAAGATGGAGGCGCCTGGATGAAGATGCCGCCTGGATGTAGATGGAGCTGCCGGGATGAAGATCGTTCAAGCGGGACTTCAACAACTGTGAGTACCTAAAGAGGGGTTAGTGTTAGGTTTTTTATTAAGGTTTTTTGGGTGTTTTTTTTTTTTAGATCAGGGGTTAGGCATTTCTTAAAAGAGATAAATGCCCTTTTAAGGGCAGGAAAAAGCGCTAAATGCCCTTTTAAGGGCAATGCCCATACAAATGTCCTTTTCAGGGCAATGGGTAGATTCGGTTTTTGTTAGAGTTAGGTTTTTTATTTCAGGGGGTTTGGTTGGTTAGTTGGTGGGTTTTACTGTTGGGGGGGCTTTGTATTTATTTTACAGGTAAAAGAGCTGTTTAACTTAGGGCAATACCCTACAAAAGGCCCTTTTAAGGGCTATTGGTAGTTTATTGTAGGCTAGGGTTTTTTATTTTTATAGGGCAATTAGATTAGGTGTAATTCTTTTTTATTTTTGATAATTTTGTTTGTTATTTTTTATAATTTAGTATTTTTTATTTTTTGTAATTAGATAGTTTGTAATTTTTATAGTAGTGTTAGGGTTTTTTCAATGTGTATTTTAGTTTTGTTTAATTGGTAGTTAGTTTAATTCTAGTTTAATAGTTATATTAGTTTAATTGTTAGTTTAAACTAGCGGCTAGATTTAGAGTTCTGCGGCCAAAGGGGTGCGTTAGCTACGCATGCTTTTTTTCCCCCGCACCTTTTAAATACCGCTGGTATTTAGAGTTCACAGAAGGGCTGCGTTAGGCTCCAAAAAGGGAGCGTAGAGCATAATTTACCGACACTGCAACTCTAAATACCAGCGGTGCTTACGGACGCGGCCAGCTTCAAAAACATGCTCGTGCACGATTCCCCCATGGCAAACAATGGGGCAGTTTGAGCAGAAAAAAAACCTAACACCTGCAAAAAAGCAGCGTTCAGCTCCTAACGCAGCCCCATTGTTTCCTATGGGGAAACACTTCCTAAGTCTGCACCTAACACCCTAACATGTACCCCGAGTCTAAACACCCCTAACCTTACACTTATTAACCCCTAATCTTCCGCCCCCGCTATCGCTGACACCTGCATATTTTTTTTAACCCCTAATCTGCCGCTCCGTACACCGCCGCAACCTACATTATACCTATGTACCCCTAATCTGCTGCCCCTAACACCGCCGACCCCTATATTATATTTATTAACCCCTAATCTGCCCCCCACAACGTCGCCCCCAGCTACCTACAATAATTAACCCCTAATCTGCCGACCGGACCTCACCGCTACTATAATAAAGTTATTAACCCCTAATCCGCCTCACTCCCACCTCAATAACCCTATAATAAATAGTATTAACCCCTAATCTGCCCTCCCTAACATCGCCGACACCTAACTTCAATTATTAACCCCTAATCTGCCGACCGGACCTCACCGCTACTCTAATAAATGTATTAACCCCTAAAGCTAAGTCGAACCCTAACACTAACACCCCCCTAATTTAAATATAATTTTTATCTAACAAAATAAAATAAATCTTATTAAATAAATTAATCCTATTTAAAGCTAAATACTTACCTGTAAAATAAACCCTAATATAGCTACAATATAACGAATAATTATATTGTATCTATTTTAGGATTAATATTTATTTTACAGGCAACTTTGTAATTATTTTAACCTTTTAACGCCGTTATGCCGTTCTATTCCGTCATAATTACACTGGGCTTTAAAGCCGTTATGACGGAATAGAACGTCATAACAAACGGCTGTCCTGAAGCCTTCTGTGTTTCTAGGACTTGATCGCGGTCTGGAGGGCATTCCTAGGGTTGTAGGGACGCCCCCAAGATGCGATCCAATAATTGAAATCTCGCGATCGTGTTCCGATGTAGGCACTTTCACTCTGTCACTAAAGGGTTAACAAGGTACAATAGCTATTAAATAGTTAAGAACTATTTAATAGCTACCTAGTTAAAATAATTACAAAATTACCTGTAAAATAAATCCTAACCTAAGTTACAATTAAACCTAACACTACACTATCAATAAATTAATTAAATAAAATACCTACAATTATCTACAATTAAATAAACTAACTAAAGTACAAAAAATAAAAAAAGAACTAAGTTACAAAAAATAAAAAAATAATTTACAAACATTAGAAATATATTACAACAATTTTAAGCTAATTACACCTACTCTAAGCCCCCTAATAAAATAACAAAGCCCCCCAAAATAAAAAAATGCCCTACCCTACTCTAAAATTAAAATAGAAAAGCTCTTTTACCTTACCAGCCCTTAAAAGGGCCTTTTGCGGGGCATGCCCCAAAGAAAACAGCTCTTTTGCCTGTAAAATAAACATACAATACCCCCCCCCAACATTACAACCCACCACCCACATACCCCTAATCTAACCCAAACCCCCCTTAAATAAACCTAACACTAAGCCCCTGAAGATCTCCCTACCTTATCTTCACCACGCCGGGTATCACCGATCGGTCCAAGCTCCGAAGTCTTCATCCAAGCCCAAAGACATCCACCATCGGGCTGAAGAGGTCCATCATCGGGCTGAAGTCTTCATCCAAGTGGGCGCTGAAGAAGTCCATCATCGGCCTTAAGTCTTGATCCAAGCGGGCGCTGAAGAAGTCCATCATCGGCCTGAAGTCTTGATCCAACCGGACGCTGAAGAAGTCCATCATCGGCCTGAAGTCTTCTATCAAGCGGCATCTTCAATCTTCTTTCTTCCGGATCCATCTTCTTCCAGCCGACGCGGATCCATCTTCTTCTACCGACGCCTACTCGCCGAATGACGGTTCCTTTAACTGACGTCATCCAAGATGGCGTCCCTCGAATTCCGATTGGCTGATAGGATTCTATCAGCCAATGGGAATTAAGGTAGGAAAATTCTGATTGGCTGATGGAATCAGCCAATCAGATTCAAGTTCAATCTGATTGGCTGATTGGATCAGCCAATCGTATTGAACTTGAATCGGATTGGCTGATTCCATCAGCCAATCAGAATTTTCCTACCTTAATTCTCATTGGCTGATAGAATCCTATTAGCCAATCGGAATTCGAGGGACGCCATCTTGGATGACGTCCCCTAAAGGAGCCTTCATTCTGTGTTAGGACGTCGGAAGAAGAGGATGGATCCGCGCCGGAGGTCTTGAAGATGGAGCCGCTCGTCGTTGGATGGATGAAGATAGAAGATGCCGCTTGGATGAAGATGTTTGCCGGTCCGGATCTCCTCTTCTGCCCGGATAGGATGAAGACTTTGGAGCCTCTTCTGGACTTCTTCTTGCCGGATAGGATGAAGACTTCGGGAGCCTCTGGAGGACCGATCGGTGATACCCGGCGTGGTGAAGATAAGGTAGGAAGATCTTTAGGGGCTTAGTGTTAGGTTTATTTAAGGGGGGTTTGGGTTAGATTAGGGGTATGTGGGTGGATGGGTTGTAATGTTGGGGGGGTATTGTGTTTATTTTTACAGGCAAAAGAGCTGTTTTCTTTAGGGCATTTTTTTATTTTGGGGGGCTTTGTTATTTTATTAGGGGGCTTAGAGTAGGTGTAATTAGCTTAAAATTGTTGTAATATTTTTATTATGTTTGTAAAAATTTTTTTTATTTTTTGTAACTTAGTTCTTTTTTTATTTTTTGTACTTTAGTTAGTTTATTTATTTGTATTTATCTGTAGTTATTTTATTTAATTAATTTATTGATAGTGTAGTGTTAGGTTTAATTGTAGATAATTGTAGGTATTTTATTTAATTAATTTATTGATAGTGTAGTGTTAGGTTTAATTGTAGGTAATTGTAGGTATTTTATTTAATTAATTTATTGATAGTGTAGTGTTAGGTTTAATTGTAACTTAGGTTAGGATTTATTTTACAGGTAATTTTGTAATTATTTTAACTAGGTAGCTATTAAATAGTTATTAACTATTTAATAGCTATTGTACCGTGTTAAAATAAATACAAAGTTGCCTGTAAAATAAATATAAACCCTAAAATAGCTACAATGTAATTATTCGTTATATTGTAGCTATATTAGGGTTTATTTTACAGGTAAGTATTTAGCTTAAAATAGGGTTAATTTATTTAATAAGAGTTAATTTATTTCGTAAGATAAAAATTATATTTAATTTAGGGGGGTGTTAGTGTTAGGGTTAGACTTAGCTTTAGGGGTTAATACATTTAATAGAGTAGCGGCGAGGTCCGGTCGGCAGATTAGGGGTTAATACTTGAAGTTAGGTGTCGGGGATGTTAGGGAGGGCAGATTAGGGGTTAATACTATTTATTATAGGGTTATTGAGGCGGGAGTGAGGCGGATTAGGGGTTAATAACTTTATTATAGTAGCGGTGAGGTCCGGTCGGCAGATTAGGGGTTAATTATTGTAGGTAGGTGGTGGCGACGTTTTGGGGGGCAGATTAGGGGTTAATAAATATAATATAGGGGTCGGCGGTGTTAGGGGCAGCAGATTAGAGGTACATAGGGATAACGTAGGTTGCGGTGGTGTGCGGTCGGCAGATTAGGGGTTAAAAAAAATTATTAGAGTGGTGGCGATGTGGGGGGGCCTCGGTTTAGGGGTACATAGGTAGTTTATGGGTGTTAGTGTACTGTAGAGCACAGTAGTTAAGAGCTTTATGAACCGGCGTTAGCCCAGAAAGCTCTTAACTCCTGGCTTTTTTCTGCGGCTGGAGTCTTGTCGTTAGATTTCTAACGCTCACTTCAGCCAAGACTCTAAATACCGGCGTTAGAAAGATCCCATTGAAAAGATAGGATACGCAATTGGCGTAGGGGGATCTGCGGTATGGAAAAGTCGCGGCTGGAAAGTGAGCGTTAGACCCTTTCCTGACTGACTCTAAATACCAGCGGGCGGCCAAAACCAGCGTTAGGAGTCTCTAACGCTGGTTTTGACGGCTAACGCAGAACTCTAAATCTAGGCGTTAGTTTTTTAATTTGACAGGTAAGTTTTAATTTAATTTAAGATAGGGAAATTGTAATTTTAATATGAAGTTAGGGGGCGTTAGGTTTAGGAGTTACTAGTTTAAATTAGTTTATTGCGATGTGAGGGCTTTCAGTTTAGGGGTTAATAGTTTAATTTAGTATATTTCGTTGTAGTGGGCTTTTGGTTTAGGGGTTAATAGTTTAATTTAGTATAATTCATTGTGGGGGCTTGCGGTTTAGGGGTTAATAGGTTTATTATAGTGGCGGCGGTGTCGGGAAACGGCAGAATAGGGGTTAATATCTTTATTATAGTGTGGGCGATGTTGGGGTGCGGGGGAATAGGGGTTAATAACTTTAGTATAGTGGTGGCAATGTCGTGGAGCGGCGGAAAAGGGGTTAATACATTTTATTAGTGGCAGTGATGTCGAGAGCGGCAGATTAGGGGTTAATAAATGTAATATGCGGGAGGACCTCGGTTTAGGGGTTAATAGGTAGTTTATGGGCGTTAGTGTACTTTGTAACACTTTAGTTACGAGTTTTGTGTAACAGTTTTGTTGCATAAAACTCATAACTACTGTTCTCAGATTGCGAAACGGATCATGTCGGTATAGGCTGCAACGCAAGCATTTAACCTCACCGCAAATCTTGTAATGGCTGAGCTATGGAAGTCCCATGAAAAAGCGTAATTTTTACGACTGCGGGACTGACGTTGCGTTACAGGTTAAAAGGCTTGCGGTACAGCTATACCGACAAGACTTGTAATGGCTGCGGTGCTGTTTTAACTCTGAAATTACCATTTTTTCAGCGTTAAAACACAAACTCAAAACTTGTAATCTAGGTGAAAGTATATACATCAAATTCATAAAACAAATGATAACAATAATACATACAGAAAAGAGAGAGGGGATGGGAGAGGTCATATAGAATATAAAATAAAGTTATATATTTTTACCTTCTTTATAAAATAATAGACAATAATTATATAGTCAACGAGTTTAATTTCTAGAATAGAGGGGAGAACAGGTGAGGATAAAAGAAGAAAAACAAACAAAAAAGCATTCTAATCAACCAATGATGTAAAGATGGTTTAATTACAACCTACTCAAAGCCAGAGATGTATATTCTACTAGACTTGACACAAGAAAGATATGAGAGCTACCCCTATGGAGCAAGCAGACAAAGAATGCCACACTTTATCTGAGGCAAATATGGCAGTTAGTCAAAAAGAGACATAGTCCCATGATTCACAACACATAACTAATCATTATCAGAAGGTGTTAGGTATCAAAAATAAATTAACTGGATTAAAGGGACAGTCAACACCAGAACTTTTGTTGTTTAAAAAGAAAGATAATCCCTTTATTACCCATTCCCCAGTTTTGCCTAACCAACACTGCTATAGAAATACACTTTTTACATCTGATTATCTATGCCTCTGCCAACTGCCCCCTTATTTAAGTTCTTTTGACAGACTTGCATGTTAGCCAATTAGTGCTCACTCCAGGGTAACTTCACGTGCATGAGCTCAATGTTATCTATATGAAACACATGAACTAATGCCTTCTAGTGGTCAAAAAGCATTCAAATTAGAGGCAGTCTTCAAGGTCTAAGAAATTAGCATATGAACCTCCTCGGTTTAGCTTTTTTAACTAAGAATACCAAGAGAACAAAGCAAAATTGGTGATAAAAGAAAATTGGAAAGTTGTTTAAAATTACATTCCCTATTTAAATCATGAAAGTTTTTTTTGGACTTGACTGTTCCTTTAAGTTTAACACTCTTCTAAATACATTAAAGGGACATTCTGGTCAAAATTTAAATGCACATAGATAAATTACATCTTTGAATAGAAACATATTTATAATATACATATATTGGCAAAAATGCTTCTAGTAAAAGTTATCATTGGTTTAGTGCTAACATGTTTTTCTGCAAGTGCATGTGATGCATAGCTAGACATTCCCTGTGCACCAGAATTTTAAATACAGTAGCTGCTCAGAGCACCAGTGGGGCTTGTATAATGTCAGTAATTAACAAATTGAGTCAACACCAGATAGTACAAACATCTTAGACTCTCCGAGCAAGTGCTGTGTTTAAAATGCTGGTGCATGGTGCAAATACAGTTTTGAAACAGCTATAGCTTTTATTAGAAGCATTTTTACTAATACATGTCTAAACACCCCTAATCTGCTGCCCCCAACGTCGCCGCCACCTACATACAGTTATTAACCCCTAATCTGCCGCACCCGATATCGCCGCCACCTACATAGGTTATTAACCCCTAATCTGCCGCCCCCGATATCGCTGCCACCTACATACAATTATTAACCCCTAATCTGCCGCCTCCGATATCGCCGCCACCTACATACAGTTATTAACCCCTAATCTGCCAGCCTCAACATTGCCGCCAACTACATAAAACTATTAAACCCCAAATCTGCCGCTCCCGATGTTGCCGCCACTATACTAAAGTTATTAACCCCTAAACCTCTGGCCTCCCACATCACTACCACTAAATAAATCCATTAACCCCTAAACCTAACACTAACGTAACCCTAACCCTAACACCCTCTAACTTTAACATAATTAAAATACAGCTAAACTAAATTTACAATTATTAACTAAATAATACCTATTTAAAACTAAATACATACTTACCTGTAAAATAAAACCTAAGCTAGCTACACTATAACTAATAGTTATATTGTAGCTAGCTTAGGTTTTTTTTTTTTTTCACAGGTAAGTTTGTATTTATTTTAACTAGGTAGACTAGTTAGTAAATAGTTATTAACTATTTAATAACTACCTAGTTAAAATAAATACAAACTTACCTGTAAAATAAAACCTAACCTGTCTTACACTAAAACCTAACACTAAAATTACTAAAAATAAAAATAACTAAATTACATAAAAAAACAAACACTAAATTACAAAAAATAAGAAACAAATAAAAAATAAGAAAGAATTACACCTAATCTAATAGCCCTATCTAAATAAAAAAGCCCTCCAAAAAAAAAACAAAAAAAACCTAGCCTACAATAAACTACCAATGGCCCTTAAATGGGCCTTTTGTGGGGCATTGCCCCAAAGATATCAGCTCTTTTACCTGTAAAAAAAAATACACCCCCCCAACAGTTAAACCCACCACCCCCACAACCAACCCCCCCAAATAAAATAACTATCTAAAAAAACCTAAGCTCCCCATTGCCCTGAAAAGGGCATTTAGCTCTTTTACATGCCCAGACCCTAATCTAAAAATAAAACACACCCCTAAAAACCTACACTAACCCCCGACGATCCACTTACAGTTCTTGAAGTCCCGCTTGAAGGATCCATCTAGCCCGTGAAGTCCTCATCCATGCGGCAAGAAGTCTTCATCTGGGCGGCCTCTTCCATCTTCATCCAGCCGGCGAAGTCCTCATCCAGGCGGCAAGAAATCTTCATCCAGACGGCATCTTCTATCTTCATCCATCTGGCGCGGAGCGGGTCCATCCTGAAGACATTCGGCGTGGAGCATCCTCTTAATACGGTCACTGCCGTAAACTGGAACTTCAATGCAAGTGACGTCATCCAAGATGGCGTCCCTTGCATTCCTATTGGCTGAAATATTTCAATCAGTCAATAGAATTAGAGCTGCTAAAATCATATTGGCTGTTCCAATCAGCCAATAGGATTAGAGCTGCTACAATCCTATTGGCTGTTCCAATCAGCCAATAGGATTGAGCTCTCATTCTATTGGCTGATTGGAACAGCCAATAGGGTTTTAGCAGCTCTAATCCTATTGGCTGATTGGAACAGCCAATAGGATTTTAGCAGCTCTAATCCTATTGGCTGATTGAAATCTTTCAGCCAATAGGAATGCACGGGACGCCATCTTGGATGACGACACTTGCATTGAAGTTCCAGTTCATGGCGGCGACCGTATGAAGAGGATGCTCCGCACCGGATGTCTTCAGGATGGACCCGCTCCGCGCCAGATGGATGAATATAGAAGATGCCGTCTGGATGAGGACTTAGCAGGCTGGATGAAGATGTAAGAGGCCGTCTGGATGAAGACTTCTTGCCGCATGGATGAGGACTTCGCCGGCTGGATGGATCCTTCAAGCAGGACTTCAAGAACTGTAAGTGGATAGTCGGGGGTTAGTGTTAGGTTTTTTTTAAGGTTTTTTTGGGTGGGTTTTATTTTTAGTTTAGGGTCTTGGCATATAAAAGAGCTAAATGCCCTTTTAAGGGCAATGCCCATGCAAATGCCCTTTTCAGGGCAATGGGGAGTTTAGTTTTTTTTAGATAGTTATTTTATTTGGGGGGGGGGGTTGGTTCTGTGGTGTTTTACAGGTAAAAGAGCTGATATCTTTGGGGCAATGTCCCACAAAAGGCCATTGGTAGTTTATTGTAGGCTAGGGTTTTTTTTATTTTGGGGGGCTTTTTATTTTGATAGGGCTATTATATTAGGAGTAATTATTTTTTATTTTTGATAATTTGTTTCTTATTTTTCGTAATTTAGTGTTTTTGGTTTTTTTGTAATTTAGTTGTTTTTTTTTTGTGGGTAACTTAACAAATTGAGTCATCACCAGATAGTACAAACATCTCAGACTCTCTGAGCAAGTGCTGTGTTTAAAATGCTGTTGCACGGTGCAAATACAGTTTTGAAACAGCTATAGCTTTTATTAGAAGCATTTTAACTAATACATGTAAATTACAGAAATGCTTCTATTCAAAACTGAAATGTATATATGTTGATTCCATTTTTGGAATGGAAGTATGGTTATCAAGAAACAGAAGGGTATAAGCATGGTTTAAACAAATCTGATTTCACAGATTACATTTTGATTAAGGGCCATAATACCCAAATGTTTAAACACTTGAAAGTGATGCAGCATAGCTGTAAAAAGCTGACTAGAAAATATCACCTGAACATCTCTATGTAAAAAAGAAAGATATTTTACCTCAAAAGTTCCTCAGTAGCCACCTCCCATTGTAAAGGATTTCTAAGCAGCATTTTAGTGTGTCTGTCCTGGGACAGCTGAAAGGATGAGCCTCGTGAACTCTCATATTATTTCACCAATCAGGTAAAGGAAGCTTACAATGAAATCTCATGAGAGTTAAGTCAAATCTCATGAGATCACAGTAAGAGTTCATGACCTCAGCACTGCTGATGCTGATTGGCTGCTGTTCATTTCTTCTTTTTTTTTTACCTGCAGTTGGGAGCAGCTGAGTATAACGTTTTACACAGAACTTACTCTGCTGAGCTGAGGAGATTGTGAGGTAAAATATCTTCCTTTTTTACATAGAGATGCTCAGGTGATATTTTCCTGTCAGCTTTTTACAGTTATACTGCATCAGTTTCAAGTGATTTAGCATATATGAGTATTATGTCCCTTTAGTAAAGGAACAAATCCCTAGTATTAGTGTAGTAACACCTTCATGTGAAAACGTAACATAGGGAGATCATATTCAGCAGCATTACCAGAAACCTGGCAATTAAAGGGTACTCAGATGACGGGGATCTGTAGAGGTGCTTGTGACAAGGTCATAATAATATGGTAATTGAAAAAAATAGTTATTCTTACTTTGCAAAACACATAAAAAAAATGAGTCCCTTCAGGGGAGAAACTTCAAAGTGTTTTTGAGATAAAAGAACATTATTTAAACATGTAAAACATTGTTATAAAACCCACAGTATAAAATTAAATTGTCTTGTATGATTCAAAATATGTTATTCTAATTACTTCCCATTTCTCCATACCAGTGAGTAGAGCTTAAAGGGATATGAACCCCAAATTGTTTCTTTCATGATTCAGATAGAGCATGCAATTTGTAACCCCTTAAAGGGACAGTCTAGTCCAAAATAAACTTTCATGATTCAGATAGAGAATGTAATTTTAAACAATTTTCTTATTTACTTTTATCACCAATTTTGCTTTGTTCTCTTGGTATTCTTAGTTGAAAGCTAAACTTAGGAGGTTCATATGTTAATTTCTAAGCCCTTGAAAGCCGCCTCTTCTCTCAGGGAATTTTGACAGTTTTTCACCACTAGATGGTGTTAGTTCATGTGTGTCATATAGATAACACTGTGCTCACTCACGTGGAGTTCAGGTGAGCCAGCTCTGATTGGCTAAAATGGATGTCTGTCAAAAGAACTGAAATAAGGGGGCAGTTTGCAGAGGATTAGATACAAGGTAATCACATAGGTAAAAAGTGTATTTATATAACTGTGTTGGTTGTGCAAAACTAGGGAATGGGTAATAAAGGGATTATCTATCATTTTAAACAATTAAAGATTCTGGCGTAGACTGTCCCTTTAAGGACCAGCGCCGTACCCTGTACAAAAACCTAACATTACATAAAGAAAAGTTACCATTGTAGAAAATAAAAAACTACCATTACAAAAAAAACAAATTACCAAAAATAAAAATCCCCACAGTTATGCCTATTCTAAAACGAAAGCCCCCCTTTAAAAAAGAACACCCCAAAATAAAAAGCACTAAACTATAGAAATAGAACTTAGAAGGGCTTTATGTAGGGCATTGCCCGAAAGTGATTAAGCACTTTTACACAAAAATAAATACTAACCCATTGTACCCACTACCCACCACCCCCCCCATAAAAATGGCTATCTAAAAAAACCTACTCAAAAATTGCCCTGAAAAGGGCATTAGTTGGGCATTGCCCTTAGAAGGGCATTTAGCTATTTTGCTCCCCCTCCCCCCAAAAAAACCTATTCTAAAAAAAAATCCTATCACTAAACCCCAAAAATTGTGCTCACCACGGGTCTTGTGGTGGTGGCTGTGGTGCATTTTCATCCCAGCGCCAGTCTTCTATCTTCATGCATCTTCTTATCTACTGATCTTCGTTTTCTTTGTGTGGTCACCCGCCGCTCACTGAATTTTAAATGCTAGGTACCGTTTTAATATAGGGGTACCCTTGTATTCCTATTGGCTGATTTTCATTTTCAAATTAAAATCAGCAATTAGAATGAAAGCTTTTCTATTGGCTGATTTGAATTTGAAAATGAAAATCAGCCAATAGGAATGCAAGCGTACCCCTATATAAAGGGGATACCTCACATTTAAAATTCAGTGTGCGGCGGGTGACCACTTAAAGAGGACATTGGAGAAGGAAGATCTGAAGAAAAGAAGATGGATTAAGATAGAAGACCACAGCTGATGAAGATGGACCGCTGCTGCCTGGATGAAAATGGACTGCTGCCGCCATGACTCAACCTTGGTCAGTACAATTTGAGTTTTTGTGATAGGATTTTTTTGGGTGTTTTTTTTTTATATAGAATAGCGTTTTTTTTGGGCAACAAAAAAATCTAAATGCCCTTCCAGTGCGATGCCCAACCAATTGTCCTTTTCAAGGAAATTTTTAGAGTAGGTTTGTTTAAGATAGCCTTTTTTGGGGGGTTACTTGTAGAATGGGGTAGTATTTATTTTTGTGAAAAAAGAGTTAAATCACTTTAGTTTAGTTTATTTTAGTTAAGTGTTAGTATAGGTTTTATATTTTGGGGTGTTTTTTTTTTTAAGTTGGCCTTTAGTTTTAGAATAGGAATAACAGTTTTTTTTTCATGTAGTAATATATATTTTTTTCGGGTAAGGTTAGGTTTTTTGAGGTAAATTAGGGGATGTTAGGTTAGGAGGGTGGTTAGGGGGTTTAGATGTTAGTGGGTATTTTGCAATGGGGGTTGAGGCAGTTTAGGGGTTAATAGTAGTTTGTGATGGGGTTGTGGTTGTTTTTGGAGTTAATAGTGTAGCGGGGTAGTTTGCAATTTTTTTAGAGGTTAATAGTGCAGAGCAGTAGTTTGCAATGTGGGGGTGCGGTGGTTTAGGGGTTCATAGAGTATTTTAGTGCAACTGTTTCCTCCAGATTAACTCTTTACGTAAACTTTCAGGTTGCGTAAAAAGTTTGAGTGTTAAATGCAACTGCCAATGATCGCATTTACTTTCAACTTGTAATACGAGCAGACATTGCCGCTCAACACTGCCCATAGAAAAATTGGGGATCGTAAATTACCATGAGTTCACGTAAACAAATTTGCTATAATTTAAAACAGCGTGCCACTTGTAATATGGATTTTAGCGTAGAAAACACTGCAATCTCACAATTGTGTTTACGTTTCTCGTGCTAATGATAGCCCTCCACTCATAATCTAGACCATACTAATCTCACCAAATGTACGGGTATCATTATTGTTTAAAGAGACATGAAACCCCCATTTTATTCTTTCAGACAGAGCATACCATTTTAAGCAACTTTCTAATTTAACTCCTATTATCAATTTTTCTTCTTTCTCTTGCTATCTTTATTTAAAAAGCAGTAATTTAAAGCTTAGGAGCTGGACAATTTTGGGTTCAGAACCGGGGTTACCCTTGCTTATTGGTGGCTAAATGTAGCCACCAATAAGCAAGTGCTATCCAGGGTGCTGAACTTAAAATAGGTCAGTTCCTAAGCTTTACATTCCTGCTTTTAAGTAAAGTTAGCAAGAGAACGAAGAAAATTTGATAATAGGAGTAAATTAGAAAGTTGCTTAAAATTGCATGCTCTATCTGAGAAAAAAAAATTGGGTTTAGTATCCCTTTAAGTTATGTAAAAATACATTACAACAAAGTTAGTATCTTTTGTATCATACAAAACTGTATGAAGTGAATCAGATAAAAATTGCATTTTCATTTGATATTGAGGGGTTTATCAAACATTTTACATATTAAAACCTTGCTCTTTTATCTCCAATACACACTTTGAATATTCTCCCCTGAAGGGACCAGTGTTAATTTTGACGGCAAATTTCAATTTAGTCATAGTTTTAGTCTTTTGACTAAAATGCCATTTTAGTTTTAGTCGTATTTTAGTCATCTGAATTGTTTTAGTTTTAGTCTAGTTTTAGTCGACTGAATCTCCAGTAGATTTTAGTCGACTGAATCTCTAGTAGATTTTAGTCGACTAAAATCTAAGGGGTTTAGTTAAAGTGTAATGCATTATTTAAGCATTTTTCTATAATTTGCAAACTGATTATATACTCCAGGAGTAAACATAACACCTGTTAATATTTATGGTATTAAGGTTTAAACATGCAATACAGACATAAATTTAGCCGTTGTGATATGTAACATCTTTAGTAAACTTAAAATTAAATAAAACCAAGTTTCATAAACAAACAGACGTGCAACTTTAAAATATAAAAAAACAAAACTGTAAACTGTATTGGCTGTATTGAACATATTACCCAGTAAAAAACTTTAACAGTTCTCTGTTAATAATTAAAACAAGAATCAAGTAACTCAACACAGCAAAAGGTTTCTGCAGCTAGCACAGGCACAGCATAACTTAAACCATTATTTGTGGGTTATGCTTATTTCTATAGGAAGAATCAATTGATTGTTCACAGATTTGAAAGATTTTCGGCAACGATATTAGCACTGCTCTAGAACTTCCAAACTCATTATATACTCCTGGAGTAAAGGTTTATTAACCTGTTTCTATTTATGGTATTAAGGTTTGAACATGCAATACAAATTTAACAGATTTAACTGTTGTGGTATATAACATGTCTTTATATATCTTAAAATTTAATAAAATTAAGTTTCGTAAATTTTACAAAAGAGCAGTAATTGGATATGGATTGATTATAACACCTTGCATAAAATGTTTTTGTCAGCAAATTTTGATTTAGTTTTAGTCATAGTCTTTTGACTAAAATGTCATTGTTATTTAGTTTTAGTCATAGTCTTTTGACTAAAATGTCATTTTAGTTTTAGTCGTATTTTAGTCATCAGAATTTCTTTAGTTTTATAGTCATTTTAGTCTAGTTTTAGTCGACGAAATTAACACTGGAAGGGACTGAATGAAAATTCTCTAGTTTCATTTAAAATTGTAATAATTGCTTTTGTGATAATTAATTATAAGATTATGCATATGCTCTAAAAAAGACACCACAGGGAGGAAAAGGAATACACTGCATAATTACCATAAACTGAACATTTCTGTAAACCAGGTCAGTATGTTTATAATTTATACCAAATGTATTGCATATCATTGCTGCACGCACCCAAGACTTTATATCATTAACACTTTGATTGCTGTGTTTCTATTTCCTATTTAAAGTCAGTGTAAAATCATCAAAGCTTTCTTGGTGTCAGTACTTATAGTCAATAACCCTTTATCAATATTTTTCAATAACAATGGCACTTGTTTTTTCTTAATTCAATTCCTAATTAGCATTAAAGGGACAGTTTACTCAAAAAATGTCTCCCCTTTAATTTGTTCCCAATGATCCACTTTACCTGATGGAGTGTATTAAATTGTTTACAAATATTTCCATTACCCTTATATTGGCATTTGAAATAATTGATTTAGCCTGTGGTGTCCCCACCCATCCTGAAAGTTTTTGGCCTCAAGGCCAAGCTGTGTTAACTCAGCCAGTAGAAAAAATTACACTCCCAGTGGGTTATAGAAGAGATAAGGTAATAAAATGTTAATTTTACATTGTTCTCTCCAAGTACTGGTGATTGGTTTATGGAGAGATATAAGATAAAGAAGCAGGTATATGTACACAATGTGATAAAGTAATGAGATCTGATTATACCTACAAGCTCAACCCATTTTATTAGGTTGTGGCTTCAAAACACAAAATCAGCTAATTCATATACACAAATATGCCTTAAAAAGCAAATCTCATACATTTTATACTCTGCAGCTGGTAAAAAAGTCATTGGAATCACATTAAGGGAAAAACAATTTTATAGTATATTGTCCCTTTAAATTACTTAATGTTATAACTTCCTTTGAATTTCAGATTTTTTTTCTAACACATTCTAAAATGTCTTTTGCCCCCACTTTATCATGGGACAGCCATCTGCCAATCACTGACTCATATACCTGTGTATACTGTGAACTCTTGCACATGCTCAGTAGTAGCTGGTGCCTCAGAAAGTGTGAATATAAAAAGATTGTGCACATTTTGATAATGAAGGTGAATTAGAGAGTTGCTTACAATTGTGTGATCTATCTGTGGCCTTAGTGTTCCTTTAGCCCCACTTGTTTGACTTGTTTTGATATTCGTTTAGATATTCTACCTTATATCCTTTGGTTACATACAGATACATGAATGTTGCCTGCTTTGGACTGGATAATCTAGTTGCTGCTTGCCATTGTTCTTTACTATTTCAGCCCTTTTTGGATTGTCATCTTTCTTTGGTGCACAATCTTTGGAGGAGAGGCGTATTCTAGTATGAACAAATTGTCACAATGAGGCCCATTTATCAAGCTCCGAATGGAGCTTGAGGGCCCGTGTTTCTGGCGAGTCTTCAGACAGCAGTTATAAAGCAGCGGTCTAATTCAACCCGATCAAGTATGATCGGGTTGATTGACACCCCCCTGCTGGCGGCCGATTGGCCGCGAGTCTACAGGGGGCGGCGTTGCACCAGCAGCTCTTGTGAGCTGCTGGTGTAATGCTGAATATGGAGAGCGTATTGCTCTCCGTATTCAGCGATGTCTGTCGGACCTTATCCGCACTGTCGGATCAGGTCCGACAGACATTTGATAATTCGGCCTCTACGGCTGCAGACAGTTGCTCACATGTTCTATAAGATATAACAACCAAGTAACTTGCTTAAGGCATATGATTAGAAGAGGGTCCCGCCCAAACAGATCAGATTACCATCAGTTTCATAGTTACTTAAAGGAACACGATTCAGATAGAGCATATCATTTTAACAACTTTCCAATTTATTTCTATCTAATTTGTCTACTTCTCTTGGTATCCTTTGTTGAAAAGCATACCTAGGTAGACTCAGTAGCTGGGAGCTAGCTGCTGATTGGTTGCTGCTTATATATGCCTCTTAATTGGCTTACTAATGTGTTCAGCTAGCTCCCAAAAGTGCATTGCTGCTCATTTAATGTAGGATACTAGGATAATGAAGCAATATTGATAACAGAAGTAAATTGAAAAGATGTTTAAAAATGTAGGTTCTAACTGAATCATGAAAGAAACATTTTGCGTTTCATGTCCCTTTAATAAAAGTACCGTTCTCTAGTCTCTCAGCCTGAACTGCCTGTCACTCCACACACAAAGCTTTATTTCCACCTATCCTGTTCAGCATCTGTAAAGCTCTGGTCACCAACCATAAATCAAAGGTAAATATTTTCTTGCTTAAAGGGACAGTCAACACCAAAATTGTTATTGTTTAAAAAGATAGATAATGCCTTTACTACCCATTCCCCTGCTTTGCACAACAAACATTGTTAGATTAATATACTTTATAACCTTTAAATCTATTCTATTCTATCTAATCCACTACAGACAGCCTCTTTTTTATTGCTTTTATTTTATTTATTGCTTTTTTATTTGCTTTTTTCACAACAGGGGAGTGCTAGATCATGCGAGCCATATAGACAACATTGTACTCACGCACGTGGGTTGTAGCAGACACTGCACTAATTGGCTAAAATGCAAGTCAATAGATAATAAATAAAAAGTCATGTGATCAGGGGGCTGTCAGAAAAGGCTTAGATACAAGGTAATCACAGAGGTAAAAAGTGTATTAATATAACCTTGTTAGATATGCAAAACTGAGGAATGGGTAATAAAGGGATTATCTATATTCTAAAACAATACTTTTTTTTAGTTGACTGTCCCTTTAACTGCATCCCACTAATTTAACTTTTAGTTGCCAGACTGCCTTGTTCACCCAGTTGTAAATTCTATTGTCGCACAGTCCAGCCATTATTTATATATATATAGAGCTATATATATATATATATATATATATATATATATATATATATATATATATATATATATATATTTATTTATATATACTGTATATATAATATTTATAAAGAGAGAGAGAGAAGTGAGAGGAGAAAAAGAGAGGAGAGAAATAAAGGAAAGATTGAGCGCTGTCAGTCTGACCTCTTATAAAGTATAAAATATTAAATTAATAGTGATTTAAGCACAAATGTTGCATCTGTTCTGAGAAGCCACTAAAAATAAAAAAAAATAGGAAGAATAGGATTCCCAGTGACACTGTACCCTATGAAATGTATCAATACAAGAAGAGTAGGTTCAGCGCTGTCAGATACACGCAATATAATCCATAGAGCGTAAGGTGATTTATAGTCCTACTTAAAGGTTATAACATCTATAAACATATAAACAAATATTCATACTTACAAGCACTACCCGCAATCTATATGAGGTAAGAGTAGAGTGTTTCAGGAGAGCCCTCTATGGCACCACAGATGTCTGCCGCAAACTCTGTGTCCCTTTAAGGTTTCCTTCAATGCTTCTTGTAGCACGGTAGAAACAATCTTCCAACCAATTCCATGAAAATAAAAAACAGACAAAATAATAATGCAATACTGCGTATTTAATCAATGGGATGCAAAGAATACAAAAACACCCTAAAACATGTTATACTCACATTTGTCACCACTCAATAGACAATGGGGAGTTAGATGCTGTGTGGTTTGCCCTCCAGTAAACCCCAGAACCACTAATCCAAACTGTACCCGTCTTTTGTATGCGATCAATAGATGTACAACCAATAAAAGTGCTTAAAATCAATCATGTAATGTAATAAAACACACTTTGTGTGTAGAGTTTGTGTTTAAAAGTTCACCTGACGCATTTCGAAGGGTAAACAGTTATAAATCCTTCATCAGAGTTATACAAGTTGTTTGGCGGTATGGCCTTTAAAAATTGAGGATGCAGCAACACCTCCAGAATAGATAGGTCCTGATTCGCTGCTCAATATCATGTGTATAGTTTTTTAGGAAACTTTGTTGCAGCATTTCAATATGTATACAGATCCTATTATCGATAAGTGGTTTTGTGTATATAAAATACATTACGGAACACACGTCCAATCAAAAAGGGGTTGGAAAGTTGTGTTCTCCGTTATTACTGCATAGTCATTTGTGTTTTACATAGGCAGATCTCTGTATCTCAATGAGTCATGATACACGTGACATTGAGCAGCGAATCAGGACCTATCTATTCTGGAGGTGTTCCCGCAACCTCCATTTTAGCTTTCATCCTATTGACTGATTTGAATTTGTCAGCCAATAGGAATGCAAGAGCATATAATATAAGAGGGGTACGTTGCATTCAATCTTCAGTGTGCGGCTGGAGATCGCATGAAGAGGAGCTCCGTGTCACCTGGATGTTGCAGATTACCTCTCCGCCTCCGCCATCGGGATGAAGATAGAAGATGGACACGCAGCCGGCGTGAAGATTGAAGAAGATGGTCCCGCGATGGATGAAGAAGTTTTGCGGCCTGGCTGAAGATGGATTGCCGCCCTTCATCAATGGTGAGTACCAATTTTGGGGTTAGTGTTGGGTTTTTCTTTTTTTTTTTTTTTTAAGATTAGTGCTTTTGTTTAATGGGCAGTAAAAGAGCTGAATGCCTTTCTAAGGGCAATGCCCTTTTCAGGACAATGGGTAGATTAGTTTTTTTTACTTAGGTTACTTTTGAGGAGGGGGGGTTGTAATGTTAGGGGGTAATTTATTTATTTTTTTGGCAAAAGAGCGGTTAACTTTAGGGCAATGCCCTACAAAAGGACCTTTTAAAGGCTATTAGTAGGTTATTTCTAGATTAGGGTTTTTTATTTTGAGGTGTTTTTTTTTTTAAACAGGGGTATTAGAAAAGGAATCATTTTTTTATTTTGAATAATTTCGTTTGATATTTTTTGTAATGGTAGGTTTTTTTTAAAATTTTACAGTTTTTTTCTAATAATATTTATTAATTTTATTTGTAATGTTAGGATTTATTATTTATAGTAATGTTAGTTTTTTATTTTCTATAATGCTATGTTTTTTTAGTAAATTTTTTTTTTTTTTAATTTTTTTTATTTTTAAGGTAGTTTTAATTTAAGTGTATTTTAATTTGGGTTAAGTTAGGGGTGTTAGGTTAGGGGGCTTAGTTATTAGTTTAATACTTTGTGTTGTGGGGGTGGCGGATTACGGATTAATAGGCTTATTAGATACTTTGCATTGTGTGTGTGGGGGGGGTGGCAGATTAGGGGTTAATAGGTTTATTTTCCTTATCACCAATTTTTTCCTGTCTAAAAAAAGATGTTACTGACAAGCTAGATGCTGCTGCTGCAGAAACCACCTCCACCACGGCTGATGGAAAGAGTCAGAGTCTGAGACGCAGGATTTTGTGATGAATGGAAATTCCTTTTTGAGCTGCTCATTAAAAGGTACAATTACACTTCTTTAGACTTATTTATATACGTAAATATGAAATTACTATTTTATTCTATTAAATAGGGGTGTACATTCAGATCCTTCGTCAGGATCCGAATGCAGAAGAAGGCAGACGCTAGTGGGATTCGCCTCATTCCAGAGCCACATTTAATCTTATAGAAGTTTAACACACTAGGATCTAAATTTACACATTTCTACATTCAGAAAAATAAATGGATCTCCAGAAAGAGTTAAATTCCACGAGCGTCTGCCTTCTTCTGCATTCGGACACTCATGAACTGGTGATATCTATAAACTATAATAATGTTAATAACTAGTATTTATATAGCGCCTTTCTCCCGCTTTTTCAGTGCTCACTCTCGGAATTAACCAAATCGGCAGCTGAATAGTTGTTATTATTACCCAATTTAATGGTACTCATTTTATCGACCTTGGAAGGATGAAGGGCTGAGTCGGCCCTGCCGGGATTTGAACCTGTGACCTTTGAACAGAAGAGCTGCAGTCGGGGGAAGGAAAGGTAAGTATTTTGACAAAAACGGTGAAATGTAAACTTTCATGAATTAAAGTGCCCCTGTTTTTACTAATATTTTTAAAAACCGGGCACTCATTCGTGAAAGTTTACCTTTACTTTAAGAGCTCCAGGAGATGTGTCATCTCACGATCACTGCACAGACACACCCAAGTAAAACACATTATTAAATATTATTATCAAATTATTATTTAAACACACACATATATATAAAATCATGCAGAGCAAAACCTCATCTTGCCAAAATCGATATGCTCTTTGCACAGGTGGAAAACCTACTGCTTTCAATATTCGAGAGATCATTATCCGATGACTATTTGCTTCAATGCGTTTAAGCCAAACACAGAGATAACACTGCCGTTTGGAGATACTGGCTCTGAAGGTTTGGACCAGCCACAGGACATACACGAGTTATCGCTGCATGAGACGATGGTTCTTGCTGGGGAGTGGGACTTGCTGCAGCAACAAGAACATTTCAAGATTCCTCATCCATGCCGTTAGATAACAACAGAGTCAGACACTCTACATTCCGGAGAAGTACATCTTTCACTGCTCAGCAACTTACAGATATGGATCTCATTGATCCAAAACTAACATCGCAAGCAGAGAACAGAGATCCCATACTGATAAATACCTCTGGTGCCATGGTAAATAAGTTACTACCTACTTGTTTAATGTCTCCTACAAAAAGTGCTGGATTGAATCTACAGGCTGATGCGGTAAACTGTCTGCACAAAGCAGGCCGGTCTTTAAACCTACTTGATAACTTGTGATCTCCTTACTGGGACGGTAACTATATCATCCACTCTCTATCCATTATAAACTACATACGGATCTATCCACAATGTGCTTTCTAAGCAACTCGACACCCACATGGTTTATGCAGGCTACCAAAGTATCACTGAAGGACTAGAGTTAGGCTAGAGACGTTTAAGCTAAATATGTTTTCTTTCTATCACTGTTTAGCCTTTACTATGTTTTTGTTTCAAGTTAAAGGGATAGTAAACACCAAAAAATCATAAATTATGCTTACCTGATAATTTTATTCCCATCGAGGGGAGGAGAGTCCACGGCTTCATTCACTACTTGTGGGAAATAGGAACCTGGCCACCAGGAGAAGGCAAAGACACCCCAGCCAAAGGCTTAAATACCTCCCCCACCTCACTCATCCCCCATTCATTCTGCCGAGGGAACAAGAAACAGTAGGAGAATATCAGGGTATAAATGGTGCCAGAAGAATAAAATTAAATTTAGGTCCGCCCACCGGAGCAACGGGCGGGAACTGTGGACTCTCCTCCCCTCAATGGAAATAAAATTATCAGGTAAGATGACGGGTTGCAATTTTAGGAGCTCCTGGCATGAAATGGATAATCCGCCAATTATCTATACAACATCAGATTATTTGGCCCTAAAACTAATATATATTTCTGCTGTGGGATCTGAGGACCTCGCTGACATTCTGTTTGATGTTTTTATGATTGCAGTCTCCTGAACTAGACTGCTGAGGCCTTTGGTGGCGGACTCACTCCAGATCTCAGCACCCCCCCCCCCCCCCGCCTAACAGCGGGTAAATACAGTCAGGAACAGACTGTTCTTTATATAACTACATTGATATACCGCAATCCATCAGCTTACTGGTCATGGGGGAACTTTGCCATTCTGGCTTTATTAGATGACTTTGAACACAAATTCTGTAAGACAATGGCGGACTTGACCCCTCAATTACAGCCTGGAGATATACAGGCAGACAGACCAACATCGAGATGTGCTATCAGTGAAGCAGTCACAAGACCCAGCAACCACATGTGGGGAACGACGTCTCAGCTGCCTACTTCCCAAGCGCAAGATCTACGCATTGTATCTGTGGCACAGGAACTCAGCCTGCAGTCAGTGATTGTTCATGCCCCCACTCCGGGGAATGCGGCCGACCCCCGGGGATGGGACATGGGACATCTACACACGGCACAAGAGGACTGTGCAGAGGGCGCGCTACAGATATTAGCCACGCATCTACGTACCTACCGTGACATAAGGGACACCGCATACGAACAGACCGGTCCACTAACATCTGAGCAGGGTGCTCCTTAAAGCCTGCCAAAGGGACTGCAGCAGGGGGAGATTCGGACCCTCAGCGCTAAATTGGTGCCACAGCCTTATAGGTCCTATAGAAAATTGTTCTTGCGGCAAGTCTATGTCCGAGGTGTTGAACATATGGTGATACTTCTACAGCCAGTCGCCTTCAATGTCACTACCAGAATAAATACTCTCATCAAGAGGGGTGTGGGATAGGTGCTGGGTATATTTCCTTGCTCACTCTAAGGGCTCATCCTGGATCATGGGAATTGATAGAACACGTAAACCTAACATGTCATTTCTTAAGGTTCTTGACCTGATAACATGTATTCAGTAATATTGTATCTTTAAACTGTTTGGCTTACAGGATAGCTAGGGTTGAAATATTTATGTACTGTGCATAATATTATGTGCCTCCTGTTTGTAGTCCAATCTGGATCTGTATTATTTTAGGCTATTTGTCAAACTTAGCTATTAAGCATTTCATTATGTGAGATGTTCTTCTACTATATTGCGATATAACCCCAGAGCTGATTACAAACGTTTACCTATTTTGTTTTTATCCCTCTACTGCATATGACTCTAGTTATTGGGTACCCATTTACTTTAGCTCTTGAGTCACATCTACTATAAGATCTTAATGATCCTTAATGCTAGGTAGAGACTATAGGTTCCCTTATAATACTTTTTTCACAACGTTTGCTATATTATAAGTGTACTCCTTTGCTCTAAGCATATTTCCTGGATGATAAGAGGATATTTCATATAACATATATAGTATGTGCTTATGGTTGATTACTTTAGAAATCTTACTGGCTATAATGCACATGGGAGGTGATAATTATATACCTGTATATGCCGTGAAAGTTCCAGTTCCACCTTTCTAAGCATTGATATAAAGATTTCATTGCCTATTATTATAATTATGTATGGTCCCTTTTACAACAAGAGGTGGATGGTTACGATAAATTATTTTAGTTAATATAAGTACTACTACCAATTTTATAGACCATTCGATGCAATAACTACATAATAGCCCCATATATGTTTTCAGATGAGCTAGATGGATTAGATGTATTAGGTTTGGAACCCTAATATTTAAGTTTTTAGAGTTCCCCCATGACAGCTATGATTTCTCATTGATGTTTGATGGATTAACCTCTAAAGCTCTATTCTTAGTCATACTATGTCTCAGGTTGCGGTTATACATTAGACCTAATTATAGTCCTGAGGGTCCAAGAGTGGCCCTATCTGTTTTATCTTGATTGCTACTCTAAGACGCAATTAATTGTTATTTTTTGAAAAAGCGTTGATACCACTAGTTTTATATAATCCTATACTACATAGCAAAAAATACAGATTCACAATCTGAGATCCAAAAGTGGTCTCTTACTGATTATAGTTACCTTCTATCCTATTGTTAGAAGGCGTACAGTTTGGTGGGTATTAATTGTGCTTATTAACATTTGCAGTTGTCTTTTGACCATGTTTGAGGATAGTAGGATTCATGATTATCATTTTACGTTGTGAAACCTTGTTTATATGACCTCTATTGACATGTTGTGTATACCTGGAATGAATCTCAATAAAAAAAAAAAAAAAAAAAAATTATCAGGTAAGCATAATTTATGTTTTCCATCTAAAGGGGAGGAGAGTCCACGGCTTCATTCACTACTTATGGGAACAAATACCCAAGCTCTAGAAGACACTGAATGAAAAACGGGAGGCCCAAAAAAAGTGCGGACCCTAATCTGAGGGCACCACAGCCTGTAAAACCTTTCTCCCAAAAACTGCTTCCGCCGAAGTAAAAACGTCAAATTTGTAAGACTTTGTAAAGGTATGTAAGGAGGACCAGTTAGCCGCCTTACAAATCTGTTCCATAGAGGCCTCATTTTTAAAGGCCCAAGAAGAAGCCACAGCTCTAGTCGAATGAGCTGTGATCCTCTGAGGAGGCTTATGTCCCACTGTCTCATAGGCTAAGCGAATCATGCTCCGCAACCAAAAGGACAAAGAAGTAGAAAAGGCTTTCTGCCCCTTCCCTGCATACACCACAAAAAGAGATGTAGATTGTCTGAATTCCTTTGTAGCCTGAAGATAAAACTTCAAGACTCGAACCACGTCCAAATTATGAAGTAACCTCTTCTTAGGAGAAAAAGGGGTTAGGACACAAAGAAGGAACTACTATTTCCTGATTGATGTTACGGTTAGACACAACTTTGGGAAGAAATCCCAAACCAGTGCGCAGAACAGCCTTATCAGCGTGAAAGACCAAATAAGGAGGCTCAAATTGCAAGGCCGCCAACTCGGAGACTCTGCGAGCCGATGCAATAGCCAACAGAAAGAGAACCTTCCAGGAAAGAATCTTAATGTCAATAGAGTGCATAGGTTCAAACTGATTCCTCTGTAATACCCTCAGAGCCAAGTTCAAGCTCCAGGGAGGAGCGGACTGTCTAAAAACAGGTCTGATTCTAGACAGAGCCTGAACAAAGGACTGAATATCAGGAAGCTTAGCAAGCCTCTTGTGCAACAAAAACAGATAATGCCGAAATCTGTCCCTTCAAAGAACTGGCGGCAAGTCCCTTTTCCAAACCATCCTGGAGAAATGACAGGATCCTGGATACCTTAACCTTGTGCCAAGGATATCCATGCTTCTCACACCAGGACAAGTAAGTCCTCCACGCGTGTATTAATCAGAAAACCCTCTCTTGGCCAAGACTAAGCGTTCAATCTCTACGCAGTCAGCCTCAGAGAATCTAGATTTTGATGTTGAAAGGGACCCTGTACCAACAGATCTCCGCGGCCACGACGGAGCAATCAGAAAAGCCGAAGCTTGCTCCTGCTTGATACGGGCCACTACACGAGGTAGAAGTGGCAACAGTGGGAATATGTAAACTAGGGTGAACCCCCAAGGCACCGCTAAAAGCATCTATCAGCTCTGCCTGGGGATCCCTGGACCGCGACCCGTATTTGGGTAGCTTGCAATTGAGTCTGGACGCCATGAGGTCTATCTCCTGCGTCCCCCATCTGCGACAAATCCCCGCAAACACCTCGGGATGGAGAGACCATTCCCCCGGATGGAAGGATTGCCTGCTGAGTAAATCCACTTACCAGTTGTCCGCACCCGGAATGTGGATTGCTGAGAGCGAGCAGTTGTGGGACTCTGCCCATTCCAATATCCGAGAAACCTCCCTCATTGCCAGAGAGCTTCTCATCCCCCCCTGGTGGTTGATGTAAGCCACCAAGGTAATTTTGTCTGTCTGGAATCTGATGAAGCTGAACGACCCCAGTAGAGGCCACGCCTTCAGAGCACTGTCGATCGCTTGAAGTTCCAGAATATTGATCGGGAGGAGAGATTCCTCTCAAGACCATTTTTCCTGTGCCATTCTGACACCCCAGACAGCTCCCCATCCTGCCAGACTCGCGTCCGTGGTCACAATCTCCCAGGATGGTCTCAGGAAGGATGTTGTTCCGGACGGATCCACCAAGAGAGGGATTCCCTTGACTGATCGTCCAAAGAAATCTGTTGGGATAGGTCTGTATGATCGCCGTTCCACTGTCTCAACATGCATAACTGAAGAGGTCTGAGGTGGAACCTGGCGAATAGAATGATCACCTCCATACTCTGAGCCACCGAGGGACTGGAGGAGGACTGAAGGACAAGACAGCTGATCTGTGAGAAATATCCTCATGGATATAGAATCTATTATCGTTCCCAGGAACTCCACCCTGTTGCTGGGAATCAGGGAGCTCTTTCCTGAGTTTATCTTCCAACCGTGGGATTGGAGCAAAAGAAAAAGAGCCCTTGAGTGATCCTCTGCGAGACTGAACGACGGTGCCTGGACTAGGTTGTCGTCCAGTTAGGGCGCCACAGCAATGCCTCTGGATCTGGCCACTGCAAATAGCACTCCCAGAACCTTTGTGAAGACTTTCGGGGCCGTCGCCAGACCAAAGGGAAGGGCTGCAAACTGGAAATGTTGGTCCAGGAATGCAAATCTGAGGAACCTGAAGTGGTCCCTGTGGATTTGCACATGAAGGTAGGCATCCTTCAAGTCTATTGTCATCATGAACTGACCCTCTTGAACTAGGGGCAGAATAGATCTGATCGTTTCCATTTTGAACGATAGAACAGCCAGAAATTTGTTTAAACATTTTAGGTCCAGAATCAGGCGGAACGTGCCCTCCTTCTTTGGGAGAACGAAAAGGTTTGAATAGTACCCTAGACCCCTTTCTGCTGGGGGTACCGATACAATTACGCCGAGGGAAGAGAGATCCCTCACACATTCTAGAAAGGCGTCTCTCTTTTCTGGTCTGGAAGACAGGTTTGACAGGAGGAATGTGCCCCTGGGCGGGTGAGATCTGAACCCTATCCTGTATACTTGGGCGACAACCTCCAGAACCCAAGGGTCCTGAACATCCTGCAACCAGGCTTCTGAGAAGAGAGATAATCTGCCCCCTACTTGGCCCAGAGACCAGTCGGGGGCCACCCCTTCATGCCGCCTTTGTTTTGGCGGGCTTCTTGTTCTGCTTGGACTTATTCCAAGACTGAGCTGGTTTCCAAGTGCCCTTGGAATGATCCGCTTTCGCGGAGGGCTGTTGGTGTTGGGCCTTGTCCACACGAAAGGGCCGAAAAGTAGATCCCTTAGGTTAAACCTTCTTATCCTGCGGTAGGAAAGTGCCCTTGCCTCCCGTAAACTGTGGATATGATTGCGTCCAATCCTGGACCGAACAGGATCTTTCCCTGAAACGGAAGGGATAGCAGTCTAGACTTAGAGGTCATGTCCCCAGACCACGATTTTAGCCACAGAGCCCTGCGGGCTAATACGGAAAAACCTGACACCTTAGCGTTCAGGCGAATAATTTGAATATTGGTATCACAAATAAAAGAATTAGCGACCCTCAAAGCCTTAATTCTCTCCTGTATCTCGTCGAGGGGAGTCTCTCTCTCGACCATGTCAGACAGAGCTTCGCACCAATATGTCGCAGGGAGAATGGGAGAAACATAAGGATTGCTTTATTTTATTTAGTATGTATTACTAAGTGTTGCAGACATGTTTCAGACTAAGCATTGTACTTTATTCTATGGTTATATTTTTTTCTTTAGTTCACCTCTCATTATTTTTATCCTCAATAAAAAAAATATGTCCAAATCTACCCTTTTGAATGCCTTCTCCACGTCCAACGAGAGGAGCAGAAAAGGCATTCCCTGAGCCAACTTGTAATCGATTAGAACAGATCAATAATTCTTGCTACATTATCTGGTGCTTCCCTGTTTTTAATAGAACCCACCTGGTCCGAGTGTATCACTTGAGGTAAGAGATCATTAATTCGGGATTCTAGGATTTGGTCGACAGCTTAATGGCCTAGTTAATGAGATTTGCCTAAAATTGCTACAATGCTGCTTTTTCCCCCAGGTTTGTGAATCACCGATATTCTTGCTGTTAAAAGTCACGAATGATCTCTTTACCCTCCATAATAGAATTGATTAGAGTGGGCGCTAAAATTTGAGGCTTTATTATTTTTTAAAAATTTTTGATTGCTAGTTGGACTTCTTTTGTCGTAATGGAAGCATTTATTTTATATAGTTGGGGAAGTTGGCATTCATGTAGAAACGGCCTTGTTTTTTCTGTTAGATTTATTGGCATATATAAAGCAGCGTGCACCTAACATACTTATAGGGGTAGATTTATCATACCCGGGCGGACATGATTTGCTACAGTGAATCATGTCCGCACTGCATCGCTAAATGCTGACAGCATACACTGTCAGCATTTAACATTGCACAAGCAGTTCTGGTAAACTGCTTATGCAATGCCGCCCCCTGCAGATTCGCGGCCAATAGGCCGCAAATCTGCAGGGGGTGTTAATCAACCCGATCATATAAGATTGTGCGGATTGCTGTTCGCCGCCTCAGAGGCAGCGGACGAGTTAAGGAACAGCGGACTTACTTAATTCCTGTTTCCAGCTAGCCTAAAGCATTCAGCTGCATTCGGGCCATAATAAATCTGCCCCAGTGACTGAACCACCTCTTCTGATAAAAGTTTATCTAGTTCAGCTCATTTATTTGGAACAATTGAAGGTAGGGTTCTATGTAGGTTAAATGTATTACTGGTTTGTTGTTGGTGTACTTCATTTGCTGAGATTTAACTCTGTTATGCTTGTCTGCCTCACCTAGTAGAATACCACATATGTATGTCTTGAGTTACTTGAGGGTTATTGTGTTTATTGTAAGGAACTGAATAATATGGTCTTGTATGTATTGGAATAGTATAGGATCTCTTAAAATCTGAGTTATTGGCATCTATGCTCTGCTTCAAAATGGAGAGGTAGGACTTGTGAGGGTGATTGTCAAGATAGAATGGTTGGGGGGCGGAGCCAACTCTCTAAGAGACCAGACGCACATTGCAAGAGCTCCGGCTATCACTTCAGATAATAGGGGTAAAGATATAGCCTGAGAAATAACTTCACAGCTTTATTGATGACCTATACACGATTTCTACATAAAGTACCCTGCTAAGTATGTTTGAGCAACTACATATCACATCTAAGCTTCCTTTCAGATTATAACACAGCCACGCAGATACAGACTACAGGTGTAGTCAATGGAAGATCGGAGAGAGACATATCAAGCCTTACGTTTCTAGACAAGGTGGATCACTATTTACATCTAGCCTACTGAACTGTGCTATCGAAATAGCCCTTGCAGCTATCTCAATTGTGGTTTTGATCTCTCTGAAAAGGGAAATGGCGGCCATGGAGGATTGGGAGTCAACAGCTTCTGACCTTATTGAGGCCTCCTTCCGGTTAATAGAAGCGTTCCTGATAAGGGTCTTTACTGACATAACCCACAGCGGTTTATCTACTAGCCAAGCCATACACAGATGCGGAATACATAATGCGAGAGAGCATTCACTAGACACAGCCACTGACACGTTTAACACTGGAGTGGGAGTAAAATTGCATGCTGTAAAGCCGATCCAGCAGATTCCAGCCCTAAGATGGAGGACAGCGGTCCACCAGAAATCATACTTTTCTCTTGTTCCTGGGAACTTTTATTTCCATGGCTTCAGTGGCGGTCCTGTAGTGGCATCGGAACCTAATCTGCAGAACGATATACAGTCGATTTATTCATATACCCAGGAGGAGGCATTGGGTGAGCCCAAGTATACCAGCGGTAGCGAGAGGCCCCTTTACCTGCCTGCACAGTTAGACCTGCCATTTGAGCCTCTTATGGTGAGTGAAAATGTTGGTGGGGGGTCAATTGTTGACTTAAGCCCTGTCGCTACTGGGCTTGTGAGATCTGGAATGGGTTAAATTTGACAATTCCACTGAGGTCGTCTTTCCAGCTAAGCACCCGCTAAGTTTTGGTTCCTAGGGCTATCACCTCTGGATACGGACATGCTAACTTTTATTTATGTGCATTATATACTACAGTACTTTATTGATACACTGAGCTCTGTTATATTGTATGCTAACTAAAAATGTCTGTCTCATAACTAGATTGTTTTTGTTGAGATCACACTGTCTATAAACTTCAGAGATAGATAGGAATATGGCTGTTTCTTTAGCGCAAGGTCCCCTAACATCTGTGTAGACAACGCTGAACAGCTTTTAGCTCTAGGCGCGTATATTAAAAGTGTGATGTATACCCCATACATATTTAAAATAAACTGCAATATTTTTCCTAATATCTCCTTTTTCTTAAATTATATCTATCCCTTATTGTGCAGAATAATTTATAGGGACCTTGTGTATCTAACGTCTATCTGAGGATTGCTCAGTATGCTTAAAGGGATAGTCCAGCTTAAAATTTTTATTTATTATTTTTATAGAACTCATATATATATATGTGTATATAGTATATACTGCCCCCTCTTTCATAACTATATAGTGTTAGATCTAGGATTGGTCGTTTGTTTCATTGGGGTTGCTCTCTCCTATTGCTTCATATAATTGAGGGTAAGGGTAAGACACTTAATTGTAAGTTAACTTAACATTATTCTAAAGATAAATACCTCACTTACCTCTAGATGTCACTCTTGCTAACTTGTGAATCTACCATAGACCCTTATTATATAGCGCTACAACTCGCAGCTGTTCAAGTTTACTTTATCTAGTTCACCATATAAGCGTAAAAAGGTGATTCATAAAACCACTTATGCCAGTTATCAATGTATACTGATGTCTGTACCATGCTTTTTTTGTGTGTGTGTTTTCATTGCTAGCATTAACTACTGTTATGCTACTCTATCACAATGGACTGTATAACATTGATCTTTGGTAATAAAGATTGTTAAAATAAAAAAAATAAAAAGATAGAATGGTTGACTTTTGGTAACTTTTGTATTTTTTATCTGAATTTTGACGGCAGATATAAAACAAAGGCCCATCAAATCATCCCATATTTCTTCATGCAGTATAAGCTTACTTGGTTAGAACAACCTTATGCATATCCCAGTCCTTTGTGTATCCCCTTGCAGTATTTGTACTTAACACCTAAAATGTAAAGATAATCCATCAACACAAATTACCCCTAGGGTTGCCACCTCAGCTATGTTTTCCTGGACACTTTATGAGTTACACATGCTGCAGGGTGTGCAGGGAGGAACATATATTGTGTTTCTAGACAGCACTATTCATATTCCTCCCTGCACACCCTGCAGCATGTGTAACTCATAAGTGTTCTGTATTTTAAGGGATGGGTGGCAACCCTAATTACCCCTCAACCTTCTCCTTCCCAATTTGATACTATAACCCTTATTCTAGTGTTGCTCTATTTCTGAAAACGTTCTTAACCTCACTTTTATTAAATCCCATCCAATTATTATTTAATAATATTACATCTCTCCTTTCTACTACTACTGTTATTGGTTTTGCTTAAAAGTCTTGTTTATTATGTTTTACACTAAGGATTGGTGCTACAATAGAGGCAACGGCCTTAGGGCACCTCTGCGGGGAATTTGGCACATGACAATGTTTTTTTTTTAATGCGTATATTTATTTTTTGCTCCTAACTTGGGCTTCAGAGAAAGGGCTTTATGTGGTGGCATAATGACTAAAATGGGAGGCGACTACCCCTGAATCATAGGGAGGCAGAGAATGCAGGTCAGTCATAACAGCTGGAAGCATCTGGCTGTAATATTACTTTATAAAAGTTGGTGAAGCCACTGACACCAGTGGGACTCACTTCCATTAACAACCTAAATTACTGAGACTGATGGGCACTTGTAGGTGCACTGACAACCCTCCAACATTTGATATTTCGAAAGATATATCAATATAATATATAACTATCAGTATAAATGTTCATTATCATCCCTATACATTGACACGTGTCCAAAATAAGTGTGAGTGGTACTGGGCTTCTGGCCAACACTTGCCAGTGCTCCCCTGCAAGTTAATGTGATCTATTGTAGGGCTTGAAAATGTATATCTATGGGGAAATTGATCAAGATGAATTCACAGCTTCTGAGAACTTATAGTTCAGGCTTGCTTGAGTGAGTCTACAACCACAAATTTAAGAAGCAATCTCTGCTTCTTGGTGGCAGGGATAAATCCCCTCAAACCCACTTTTTTGAGGTGATTGACAGGATCTACTCTAACACAATTGCTTGCCGAAGAGCAGGGGACAGAATTGAACATCAGAGCTCTTCTGCGGTCTTAAATTTGTGGCAATTGCAGTTGGACAGGCTCTTTGCTTGAGAACTTGTCTACTTGCTGCTTAATACATTTTCCTGCTAGACATGCTAGTATCAATATATGTATAATGGTGAAAAAGAAAATAGGTCATCATCCATCCAGATTTGTATGATCATCATATATCATCATGGAGGACCACCACTGATTTGCTATCTTGTGCAGACCCACCACTTTCATATGTTATATCATGGACATGCAGAAATGAACCATTATATCTATTATAGTTATAATAAATCAGATTTAATAGTGAAGAATTTAATGTAATAACTATTTTTTTTCTTCTTTTATAAACAAGCTTTATTGTAAGAAATATTAACTTACAATACAACTATAAAAAAAGGCATATTCACATATACAGCATCGGAATATGAACATCATAATAAAATATAATTGTATTTGGAATTCACTGTGATAACCATTTTATCTATATATTTTATCTATAATGATAGGGAAAATAGATTTTGTTGTTATCTATTTAGCAATAATGTAATAATAATAATATTAATATTAAAATAGTTATCTATAGCTGCTTAGCACATCAATAGAACATTTTTTTTAAAAAGTAGTAATGGTGGCAGGGGATATTATTTTGTTCAGGAGGGGCAAAATGTGTCCGCTCTTATGTACTGTACCAAAAAACCCTAGCACTGGCCCTGCTTACACTATATTCAAAGTGTGTGTGTGTAATCTTATGAATGCCCAAAAAATACCAGACTAATTCTGAAACTTTTCTCTAGAGCGCCATCTCTGTTCCTCTGATTTCATGTACTGTTATGTTTTGCTATTTAACTTGAGGCTACAGATCAATACATGTTTGTGGGTGTCTGAGCATCATTGCTCTCTGAGAATTAGCAAGGTGAGTAACATTCAATTAAACAGATCAACAGTTTCAATAAATTAAAATAAGCAGCACTAATCAGTCAATGAGATGCCAAGATGACTTGTTAAAGCCGTCTATGGCCAGAGGATGGCAGCAAAACAGCTCTAATTCCCAATGGATCTACAACGTTCTCACAGAACACATGATGCTGGCGAATATTTTAATGGAACATAGAAGAGAAAATTAACATTTCTTTAGGAAGCAATATGCCATTGCTTAAAGAGACAGTCTAGTCAAAATTTAACTTTCATGATTCATATAGGGCATGTAATTTTACGCAACTTTCCAATTTACTTTTTCATCAAATTTGCTTTGTTCTCTTGGTATTCTTAGTTGAAAGCTTAACCTAGGTAGGCTCATGTGCTAATTTCTACGCCTTTGAAGGCCACCTCGTATCTGAATGCATTTGACAGTTTTTCACAGCTAGAGGGTGTTAGTTCATGTGTGACATATAGATAACATTGTGCTCACGCCCGTGGAGTTATTTATGAGAGGGCACTGATTGCCTAAAATGCAAGTCTGTCAAAAGGACTGAAATAAGGGGGCAGTCTGCAGAGGCTCAGATACAAGGTAAACACAGAGGTAAAAAGTATATTAAGATGACCTTGTTTTTATGCAAACCTCGGGAATGGGTAATAAAGGGATTCGCTTTTTAAACAATAGAGTAGATAACACTATCTAAAAAAAAATATTAAAAAAAAATATTGCACACAAAAGTTATAAAGGCTCAAAGATATGAGATCTCAGGTGTTAGAAAACAAAAAGGCAGGTAAAGGGCTTTAACATAGAGATACATTCATTCATAAACATGTCTAAATATGTATGTATGTATATATATATATATATATATATATATATATATATATATATATATATATGTATGTATATATATATATATATATATATATATATATATATATATATATATATATATATATATATATATATATATATGAGAAAGAAAACAGACCCATGGAGCGCAAAATAGAGAAAACCGTCAATCTAAGTGCAGTATCTTCAGTATAACAACATTTATTAAAACATGATAAAAATCCACTCACAAAGATAACCTCAAAGTTATGAGGTATATAATAATCAGCATGTGTTACAGATGACTCCTCTAGTCCCTGGACAGCGCCCTCTCTGTGTCTGTACCGTCCATTTATGGCGCACACACTACCGACTCTCACCCGGTTAGGTGCTGAATGTTCACACAGAGGAAAGGGGGAGAATAAAACCCCAGACAGTCCTGATCCTAGCGAAAAAGTGTCCGGATTGTGGATCTCTGTAATATAACATGTGTGTGTGTATGTATACATATGCATTTATGTATTTATATGTGTTTACACACATATATAGACATATAAACACAAATACATATGTACACATACTGTATATAGACATTGCATGCAAGTACATGAAAACATGTAAAAGCATATTTATGCAATGTTCATTTTTAATAAATGTTTTAACTATAATATTTACTGTAGATATTTCAAATTCCAATGTTTTGCACATAGGGGAATATGCTATAAGTATTTAAAAAATAGTTATTCCTACTCACTTTACAAAACAATATACCCGCAAATATTGGGATAAATTATATCTCATTCAATTTCACGCAACGAGTCCAAAGAAAAAAGGAGGGGTCTCAATACTATTACACAAGTCTCTGAATTTTAAAGAAGAAGAAATAATTAGAGATAGAGAGAGCAGATTCATAATAATCAAAGGGTTAATACATAACTCACCAGTGATGTTGGTTAACGTGTATGCACCAAATGACCATCAAGGACCTTTTATAGCTAACCTTAGCAAGCAATTAACACTATGGAAAAGATACAGAACCATAATTGGAGGGGACTTCAATACGACGTTTGATGATAAAATAGATAGATCCATAAAATATAGGGGTAGATCACCACGCCTTTTGAAAGACTTTGTTATAGACCATAACCTTATAGATTGTTGGAGGGCACTTCACAGAGGGGTTCGTGACTACACTTACTACTCAGCAGCCCATGGAACCCACGCCAGAATAGATTATTTATTCCTTAGTCAAATAATGTTCCCATTAGTAGAATCAGCAAATATTATCACCTGTGCATGTCATGCTATAACAGAAATAACACTTCATGGAATAATAAATACTCAGTGAGTGAGATCGTGGTCTCTACACACTAGCTTACAACAAAGCATTGAGGAATTTATTACACTAAATGAAGGGTCAACATCCAATCCAATCTACCTTTGGGACTCCCTTAAAGCATACCTTAGAGGGATATTGATATTAGAGGCTAGTAAGGCTAAAAAGGTAAAACAAGCCAAAATGTCAAATTTAAGATCAGAAATACAAACGCTTAGGGAACAATTTTCACGAAACCCTAGACAGTCATTAAGAAACAAATTAAGGAGAAAAAATGAGAAACTCAACCAGCTTATGAATGTAGAAGCCATAAATTTAATTAAAGCCATTGATGCTCAATACTATTTGTACAGTAACAAACCTGACAAAATGATAGCCAATAAACTGAAAGATGTCACTAGGGCTACCTCTGTACCTCAAATCCAACTCCCCAATGGTGGGCACACTAACGAAACACCAACAAATAGCGAATATTTTTGCGGATTACTACACAACACTCTATAATCTAACTCCCCCAAATGCAGATCAAGATAAAACAGAAGAATTAGATAAATTCCTAGGAAACAGCACTCTTAACTCGATCCCAGAAGAAGAACTGAGTAAATTGAACGCCCCAATAACAGTGCGAGAGGTGGAGACAGTTATTAAAGTACTTAAGAGATCTAAGGTCCCAGGACCCGATGGTTACGCAGGTTACTTTTATAAAGATTTACAGAGAACCATAAAACCACAGCTAGTTAATCTATTTAATTGTATCCTTGAGGGTAAAGAGATACCTCCCAATATGTTACTGGCCAGGATTTCAGTAATACCAAAACCAGGCAAAAACAGACAATATTGTAAAAATTACCGACCGATTTCGCTCATCAACCAAGACCTTAAACTCTTCACAAAAATATTGGCGAAACGGTTATCAATACCAATTATGAACATAGTTCATGCCGACCAAGTCGGATTTATCAAGCAACGAGAGGCCCTAGATAATGTAATTAAAATAATAGACCTCATCAATTGGGCTACTGTTGGGGGTTGCCTTCTCTGTTTCTTTCACTGTACGCAGAGAAGGCATTCGATAGGGTCAACTGGGATTACATGCATGCTATTCTGTTTAAATTCGGCATCAAAGGAGCCTTTCATGATGTGCTGAAATCTATATATTCGAGACCTGAGGCCTTTGTGAGATTGTCGGGATACCAATCCAAGCCCATACAGATTAGAAATGGCACGAGACAGGGGTGCCCTCTGTCGCCCCTGCTTTTTGCCCTATGCATAGAGCCCCTAGCGGTGAAAATTTGTAATAGTCCTGATGTTTTTGGGGTTACCAGTAGGTTCAAAAACTTATACAATTTTACTATTCGCGAACGACATGATTTTATCTCTAACGAAACCATTACTGTCACTCCCCCCACTATACGCTATACTGCAGGACTTTAGCAAAGCATCTGCATATAAAGTAAACGAAGAGAAATGCGAAGCTCTCATTGTGCTAATCCCCCCGCATGCAAAAAAATTATTGGAAATCAATTTAAATTCCTCCTGGCCAAAGAAATCCCTGAAATACCTGGGTATAAATCTAACACCAAATGTTAATCACCTTTATCAGGCAAATTATGTCCCCCTATTCGCTGAACTTAGAAAGTTTATGACTAGATGGACAAATTATAAAATCTCCCTTTATGGCAGAATCATAACCACAAAAATGACAAACCTACCAAAATTACTATACCTCTTTCGATCCCTCCCAGTCTCCATTCCAATCTCTGAACTTCACAAATTGCAAAAAGACATTTTACACTTCATTTGGCAGGGAAAGAGAGGAAGAATAAACAAAGAAGTCATGCTCACACACAGAAGCAGAGGAGGGGTAGGGGTTCCGCATTTGATCCCGTATTACCATGCAGCTAGATTAGCGCAAACAACCCATTGGTATAAAGTGGATAACTTGACACAATGGGTACAACCTGAATCTGACATGCTGGATATTGAGCAGATACATAGATTATTATGGACACCAAAACAGCACAGACCCCCAGGGGGGAAAACATTTTCAGCAATATCACACACCATATATATTTGGGACACGTTAACCAACAAGCACCCACTAATTAGCGAAAGATCTAAGGTAACACCGTTAGTAACTCTTCACATTAATATTGCAGAACAGGTCCAAAAAAATGGGCAAACAAAGGGTTATACAGAATCGCAGACATACTACGAAATAATAGAATTATCACATACTCACAGTATCAGGAACTAGGAAAAATGGAACAAAAGTTGTGGTACCACTATCTGCAGTTGAAATCAAGGGCTCTGGAAATATTAGGGATGAAAGTACCTCCTACGAACACTCAGTTCGAGATACTATGCTTAAGTAAATCACCTGTGAAGGTCTTGATATCCAAATTATACATAATACTGGGTAACACACACACAGATGGTAAAACATCAGTAATACTTAGATGGGAGAGAGAATTAGGCAAAACCTGGGACTCTGAAGACTGGGTAGAAAATCTGTACAGAGGCTCTTCTTACAGCCAATGCATCATCGAAAGAAAATTATTTGAATGTAGTTTTTGGCTGGTATTATCACCCTACCAGGTTTTGTAAGCCCAATGAATCCCGAACCAGATTATGTTAAAGAGGATGTGGGGAGATAAGTTCCTACAGACATGCATGGTGGGATTGCCCAAAGGTGCAGGAAGTTTGAGTACATATATCTGAATTGTTGAGTGTGATCTTAGATACAAATATTGCACTTACTCCAGAACAGGCACTACTACACTTCCCAGTACCAGGTGTGTTGCAGAAATATTCCAAGCTGATTAATATGATATGTACCATTGTTAGAATAGGAATGGCAAGAAACTGGAGGATGGATCCACCAAAAATGGGTTACATATTGCAACAAATTGAGCATCACTATCATATGAATAGCGCTACGATCTTAAAATCCAAAGACCGGTTCCTATTTCAATTGGAACCATATATTATACATTATGAGGCCAAACAGCAGGGATTGGCCCAGGTTGCTGAGCCTGGGAGGTAGAGAGATAGCTGCAGGCATTAAATAGACCTATGGGAATAGCATAAAAATTGTATGTGTGATTTTCTGTTACTGTGGTCCTTCTCATGCTGTGATATCTGTAACTGTCCTCGATAATAACCTTAAAAAGGCAATCGGCCAGATTACGAGTTTTGCGTTATGAGCGGCTCGGTAAGAACTTGCAAGTTATTTCCAATGCTCACCGTTTATAGCGCTGCTATTACAGGTTTTCCAAAAAACCTGCGTTAGCGGCCAATATGGTTGTGTTGAGCTCCATACCACAGACAAATACCAGCACTGCTTTGAGCTGGTTTTACGTGCTCGTGCACGATTTCCCCATAGACATCAATGGGGAGAGCAGGCTAAAAAAAAAGCCTAAGACCTGCAATAAAGGAGCGTAAAGCTCCATAACGCAGCCCCACTGATTCCTATAGGGAAAGAAAATGTATGTTTAAACCTAACACCCTAACATAAACCCTGAGTCTAAACACCCCTAATCTTCTGGCCCCCGACAATGCCGACACCTATATTACACTTATTAACCACTAATCTGCCGCCCCCGACATCGCCGCCACCTGCCTACACTTATTAACCCCTAATCTGCCGCCCCTAACATTGCCGCCACCTACATTACAGTTATTAACCCCTAATATGCCGTCCCCGACATCGCCGCTACCTACATTACACTTGTTATCCCCTAATCTGCTGCCCCCAACGTCGCCGCCGCCACTATACTTAAGTTATTAACCCCTAAACCTCTGGCCTCCCACATCACTAACACTAAATAAATATATTAACCCCTAACCCTAAGTCTAACCCTAACCCGAACACCCCTAACTTTAATATAATTAAAATAAATCTAAATAAAACTTACTATTATTACCTAACTAATTCCTATTTAAAACTAAATACTTACCTGTAAAATAAACCCTAACGGCTATATTTAGAGTTGGGCGGTAGCCGTCAAAACCAGCGTTAGAGGCTCCTAACGCTGGTTTTTACCGCCCTCTGGTATTTGGAGTCAGTCAGGAAAGGGTCTAACGCTCACTTTGCAGCCGCGACTTTTCCATACCGCAGATCCCCCTACGCCATTTGCGTATCCTATCTTTTCAATGGGATCTTCCTAACGCCGGTATTTAGAGTCGTGGCTGAAGTGAGCGTTAGAAATCTAACGACAAAACTCCAGCCGCAAAAAAAAGTCAGTAGTTAAGAGCTTTCTGGGCTAACGCCGGTTTATAAAGCTCTTAACTACTGTGCTCTAAAGTACACTAACACCCATAAACTACCTATGTACCCCTAAACCGAGGTACCCCCACATCGCCGCCACTCTAATTACATTTTTTAACCCCTAATCTGCCGTCCGAACGCCGCCGCAAGCTACGTTATACTTATGTACCCCTAATCTGCTGCCCCTAACACCGCCGACCCCTATATTATATTTATTAACCCCTAATCTGCCCCCCTCAACGTCGCCTCCACCTGCCTACACTTATTAACCCCTAATCTGCCGACCGGACCGCGCCGCTATTATAATAAAGTTATTAACCCCTAATCTGCCTCACTCCCGCCTCAATAACCCTATAATAAATAGTATTAACCCAAAATCTACCCTCCCTAACTTCGCCGACACCTAACTTCAAGCATTAACCCCTAATCTGCTGACCAGAGCTCACCGCTACTCTAATAAATTTTTTAACCCCTAAAGCTAATTCTAACCCTAACCCTAACACCCCCCTAACTTAAATATAATTTAAATCTAACAAAATAAATTAACTCTTATTATATAAATTATTCCTATTTAAAGCTAAATACTTACCTGTAAAATAAACCCTAATATAGCTACAATATAAATTATAATTATATTGTAGCTATTTTAGGATTTATATTTATTTTACAGGTAACTTTGTAATTATTTTAACCAGGTACAATAGCTATTAAATAGTTAATAACTATTTAATAGTTACCTAGTTAAAATAATTACAAAATTACCTGTAAAATAAATCCTAACCTAAGTTACAATTAAACCTAACACTACACTATCAATAAATAAATTAAATAAAATACCTACAATTACCTACAATTAAACCTAACACTACACTATCAATAAATTAATTAAATACAATACCTACAAATAAATACATTTAAATAAACTAACTAAAGTACAAAAAATAAAAAAGAACTAAGTTACAAAAAAATAAAAAAATATTTACAAACATTAGAAAAATATTACAACAATTTTAAACTAATTACACCTACTCTAAACCCCTAATAAAATAACAAAGACCCCCAAAATAAAAAAATGCCCTACCCTATTCTAAATTAAAAAAGTTCAAAGCTCTTTTACCTTACCAGCCCTGAAAAGGGCCATTTGCGGGGCATGCCCCAAAGAAAACTGCTCTTTTGCCTGTAAAAAGAAACATACAATACCCCCCCCAACATTACAACCCACCACCCACATACCCCTAATCTAACCCAAACCCCCCTTAAATAAACCTAACACTAAGCCCCTGAAGATCTTCCTACCTTATCTTCACCATGCCAGGTTCACCGATCCGTCCTCCGAAGTCTTCATCCAAGCCCAAGCGGGGGCTGGCGATCCATAATCCGGCTGAAGTCTTCTATCAAGCGGCGGCTGAAGAGGTCCAGAAGAGGCTCCAAAGTCTTCATCCTATCCGGGAAGAAGAGGAGATCCGGACCGGCAACCATCTTGATTCAAGCGGCATCTTCTATCTTCATCCGATGACGAACGGCTCCATCTTGAAGACCTCCGACACGGATCCATCCTCTTCTTCCGACGTCCAAATGAAGAATGAAGGTTCCTTTAAGGGACGTCATCCAAGATGGCGTCCCTCGAATTCCGATTGGCTGATAGGATTCTATCAGCCAATCGGAATTAAGGTAGGAAAATTCTGATTGGCTGATGGAATCAGCCAATCAGATTCAAGTTCAATCCGATTGGCTGATTGGATCAGCCAATCAGATTGAGCTCGCATTCTATTGGCTGATCGGAACAGCCAATAGAATGCAAGCTCAATCTGATTGGCTGATCCAATCAGCCAATCAGATTGAACTTGAATCTGATTGGCTGATTCCATCAGCCAATCAGAATTTTCTTACCTTAATTCCGATTGGCTGATAGAATCCTATCAGCCAATCGGAATTCGAGGGACGCCATCTTGGATGACGTCCCTTAAAGGAACCTTCATTCTTCATTTGGACGTCGGAAGAAGAGGATGGATCCGCGTCGGAGGTCTTCAAGATGGAGCCGTTCGTCATCGGATGAAGATAGAAGATGCCGCTTGGATCAAGATGGTTGCCGGTCCGGATCTCCTCTTCTTCCCGGATAGGATGAAGACTTTGGAGCCTCTTCTGGACCTCTTCAGCCGCCGCTTGATAGAAGACTTCAGCCGGATTATGGATCGCCAGCCCCCGCTTGGGCTTGGATGAAGACTTCGGAGGACGGATCGGTGAACCTGGCATGGGGAAGATAAGGTAGGAAGATCTTCAGGGGCTTAGTGTTAGGTTTATTTAAGGGGGGTTTGGGTTAGATTAGGGGTATGTGGGTGGTGGGTTGTAATGTTGGGGGGGGTATTGTATGTTTTTTTTTACAGGCAAAAGAGCTGAATTATTTGGGGCATGCCCCGCAAATGGCCCTTTTCAGGGCTGGTAAGGTAAAAGAGCTTTGAACTTTTTAAATTTAGAATAGGGTAGGGCATTTTTTTATTTTGGGGGTCTTTGTTATTTTATTAGGGGGCTTAGAGTAGGTGTAATTAGTTTAAAATTGTTGTAATATTTTTCTAATGTTTGTAAATATTTTTTTATTTTTTGTAACTTAGTTCTTTTTTATTTTTTGTACTTTAGTTAGTTTATTTAAATGTATTTATTTGTAGGTATTGTATTTAATTAATTTATTGATAGTGTAGTGTTAGGTTTAATTGTAGGTAATTGTAGGTATTTTATTTAATTTATTTATTGATAGTGTAGTGTTAGTTTTGATTGTAACTTAGGTTAGGATTTATTTTACATGTAATTTTGTAATTATTTTAACTATTTTAGCTATTAAATAGTTCTTAACTATTTAATAGCTATTGTACCTGGTTAAAATAAATACAAAGTTGCCTGTAAAATAAATATTAATCCTAAAATAGCTACAATATAATTATTCGTTATATTGTAGCTATATTAGGGTTTATTTTACAGGTAAGTATTTAGCTTTAAATAGGAATAATTTATTTAATAAGAGTTAATTTATTTCGTTAGATTTAAATTATATTTAACTTAGGGGGGTGTTAGTGTTAGGGTTAGACTTAGCTTTAGGGGTTAATCCATTTATTAGAGTAGCGGCGAGATCCGGTCGGCAGATTAGGTGTCGGCGATGTTAGGGAGGGCAGATTAGGGGTTAATACTATTTATTATAGGGTTATTGAGGCGGGAGTGAGGCGGATTAGGGGTTAATAACTTTATTATAGTAGCAGCGCTGTGCGGTCGGCAGATTAGGGGTTAATTATTGTAGGTAGCTGGCGGCGACGTTGTGGGGGGCAGATTAGGGGTTAATAAATATAATATAGGGGTCGGCGGTGTTAGGGGCAGCAGATTAGGGGTACATAGGGATAACGTAGGTTGCGGCGGTGTACGGAGCGGCAGATTAGGGGTTAATAATAATATGCAGGTGTCAGCGATAGCGGGGGCGGCAGAATAGGGGTTAATAAGTGTAAGGTTAGGGGTGTTTAGACTGGGGGTACATGTTAGGGTGTTAGGTGCAGACTTAGGAAGTGTTTCCCCATAGGAAACAATGGGGCCGCGTTAGGAGTTGAACGCTGCTTTTTTGCAGGTGTTAGGTTTTTTTTCAGCTCAAACTGCCCCATTGTTTCCTATGGGGGAATCGTGCACGAGCACGTTTTTGAAGCTGGCCGCGTCCGTAAGCACCGCTGGTATCGAGAGTTGCAGTTGCGGTAAATATGCTATACGCTCCCTTTTTGGAGCCTAACGCAGCCCTTCTGTGAACTCTAAATACCAGCGGTATTTAAAAGGTGCGGCCAGAAAAAAGCACGCGTAGCTAACGCACCCCTTTGGCCGCAAAACTCTAAATCTAGGCGTAAGATAGCTACAACATAACTAATAGTTACATTGTAGCTATCTTAGGTTTTATTTTTATTTCACAGCTAAATTTGTATTTATTTTAACTAGGTAGACTAGTTAGTAAATAGTTATTAACTATTTAATAACTATCTAGTTAAAATAAATACAAATTTACCTGTAAAATAAAACCTAACCTGAGTTACACTAACACCTAACATTACACTAAAATTAACGGCTAGATTATGAGTTTTGTGGTAAGAGGGGTGCGGTACTAACTTGCACGTTATTGTCACCAGTGTTAATTTCGTCGACTAAAACTAGACTAAAATGACTATAAAACTAAAGAAATTCTGATGACTAAAATACGACTAAAACTAAAATGACATTTTAGTCAAAAGACTATGACTAAAACTAAATCAAAATGACATTTTAGTCAAAAGACTATGACTAAAACTAAATCAAAATGACATTTTAGTCAAAAGACTATGACTAAAACTAAATCAAAATTTGCTGACAAAAACATTTTATGCAAGGTGTTAATCAATCCCTATCCAATTACTGCTCTTTTGTAAAATTTACTAAACTTAATTTTATTAAATTTTAAGATAAATAAAGACATGTTATATACCACAACAGTTAAATCTGTTAAATCTGTATTGCATGTTCAAACCTTAATACCATAAATCAAATCAGGTTAATAAACCTTTACTCCAGGACTATATAATTTGTTTCAAAGTTCTAGAGCAGTGATAATTTCGTTGCCGAAAATGTTTCGAATCTGTGAACAATCAATTGATTCTTCCTATAGAAATAAGCATAACCCATGAGTATGGATTTAAGTTATGCTGTGCCTGTGCTAGCTGCAGAAACTTTTTGTTATGTTGAGTTACTTGATACTTGTTTTAATTATTAACAGAGAACTGTTAAAGTTTTTATATTGGGTAATATGTGCAATACAGCCAATACAGTTTACAGTTTTGTTTTTTTTATATTTTAAAGTTGCACTTCTGTATCTCCAGTAGATTTTAGTCGACTAAATCTCCAGTAGATACTAGAGATTTAGTCGACTAAAATCTACTGGAGATTCAGTCGACTAAAACTAGACTAAAACTAAAACAATTCAGATGACTAAAATACGACTAAAACTAAAATGGCATTTTAGTCAAAAGACTAAAACTAAGACTAAATTGAAATTTGTCGTCAAAATTAACACTGATTGTCACAGCTCACTTCCCTACAGCGTTGGTATTACAGGTTTTCATAAACCCGGCGTTATTAGGCAAGAAGTGAGCGTAGAAGAAAATTGTGCTCCATACCGCACTCCAATACCAGCGCTGCTGAAAGCTGCGGTGAGCTGGTTTTACGTGCTTGTGCACGATTTCCCCATAGACATCAATGGGGAGAGCCGGCTGAAAAAAAGCCTAACACCTGCAAAAAAGCAGCGTAAAGCTCAGTAACGCAACCCCATTAATTCCTATGGGGAAACAAAATTTATGTTTACACCTAACACCCTAACATGAACCCCGAGTCTAAACACCCCTAATCTTACACTTATTAACCCATAATCTGCCGCCCCCAACATCGCCAACACCTACATTATACTTATTAACCCCTAATCTGCTGCCCCCAACTTCGTCGACACCTACATATTTATTAACCCCTAATCCCCCGCCCCCAACATCGCCGACACCTACATTATACTTATTAACCCCTAATGTGCTGCCCCAACATCGCCGACACCTACATTATATTTATTAACCCCTAATCTCCCGCCCCCAATGTCGCCGCAACCTACCTACATTTATTAACCCCTAATCTGCCGCCCCCAACGTCACCGCCACTATAAAAAAACATTAACCCCTAAACCGCCGTACTCCCGCATCGCAAACACTAGTTAAATATTATTAACCCCTAATCTGCAGCCCCTAACATCGCCGCCACCTACCTACATTTATTAACCCCTAATCTGCCGCCCGCAACGTCACTGCCACTATAATAAATTTATTAACCCATAAACCTAAATCTAACCCTAACCCCCACTAACTTAAATATAATTAAAATAAATCTAATTAAAAATTCCTATCATTAACTAAATAATTCCTATCTAAAACTAAATACTTACCTGTAAAATAAACCCTAAGACAGCTAAAATATAACTAATAGTTACATTGTAGCTAGCTTGGGGTTTATTTTTATTTTACAGGCAAGTTTGTATTTATTTTAACTAAAGAATGCGTTAAGGAAAAATTAAAGGATTTGTGGCATTGAAGCCAAGTGCTGAATTACACACTGCATAAATATTAGTAAATTAGGAAAAGAAAAATAACACTTTATTAAACATATATGCACAAATGAACAATATCAAATTGGATCAATAGGAAAATGGGTATATGTCAACCATTCCTATATAATCAAATAATAGGTGATCCAACAAATATTAATTAAAAACAATAGGCTTAAAAATGGGCTGTGTGGCGTAATTGTGATCCCATGAGACTGTGAGAAGAAAGTGGAGAGCCAAAAGAATGGAGTGTATGGTATAGGGCACAAAGGGTCATACAATGCACACAGAACTATGCGCTCAAAGGTGTCCTCCTACCTGCGTACTGCTGGGATTGAACCCAGTCAGCCGATTTCTAGCTAATTGCCCTGTGTCTTTAAACACCATACACACATAGTTTAGATCAATTTGTTTATACCATGTTCATAATTCCATAAATGTAACTATGTATTCTTAAGTTACTCCAACATTTACTAATCAAACATATACACAAATGACACAGTGTTGCACCATATCACACTGCGTGACACCCATACATCCAAACACAGTTTATGTCTTGAATCATTCTCAGTGTATATTCCTCTACTGAGAGAGCTAGGTTACATAACCTTCATATAAGCATTAATTCAACAGAGTGTATGGACTAATATGGGGTATAATATATCTCCCCTTGTCACAGTGTATCACTGCCTGACTAGTTGTAGTGATATGTGTTAATAACTTAACACTGTATCCGAGGTACTCGAAGGTATTATACTAATCAATCTGCGTGAATGTCAAATCATCACAGAGTATATATATCAAGATCAGATTCCTTCCATCGAATAGTCAAATATCGCTACAACTATAACTTTGTCAAGCAGAGGAGCAAGCCGTGGCTTCCACAGTCCTGTGTCAAACAATCGGTCACGCCCACCGACGCGTTTCGTCACTAGTACGTGACTTCGTCAGGGCATAGGGGCGGCCCAACCATTCAGTCCGTCTGTTATAGTCGGATGTTGCCATAGTAATGGCAATGTTTGCGGAAGTGTTCCCCGCAATGCTGGCGATCATGTTTATCTGGTATTTGCACAGCTTACTGTGCACATAGAATTAGTCCACGCTGTATTAAAAATGAGAGAATCATTCATTTTTATAGGGCACCAACTGCTAACTGCTAATGCTTTGAAATATGAGTCGATCCATATATAGATAATTATACGGATCATCAAAAAGAAAGAGAATATTTTTGATCAGAGCATTTCAATCACAAACTGATTTTGCAGTTATATTGCTAGTCACTATTATAAATCCTGCTGGATTAGAATTCATTATTATAATGATTGCGAATATGTGTGAGTGTTCACCGCAATTATATTGGTCAAATTCATTTATTATACATATATTCACTCTACACATGTGGGTATTAATCCATACAGTTTATAATCATAGAAGAATCATCATTCAGTTGATAACTAACGTTTAACTCTATATAAACTGAAGTGTAAATGGATCCATTTATTTAAATGTATCTGTAGGTTCATCAGTAAAAGGAACATGATATTATGTCAGAACTTTGCACCCACTCAAAGCAGTTGCTATTATATGCTTCATATTGATTCAATGTTATTTGTTCTACTGGATAAATATCTGATGAATAAAGAAATGAAAGGGAATTCATGTAGTTGGAATCGCTATACAGATATTATAAAGTTTTTAGGTGCCTATTGTTACTGAATACTTATTTTAAAGGAAACTTTTATACGAAATTGCTTAATTCAGGCCTTTCAGGATGCAGACTGTAATTCATGTATCCATCTGCATTCTTTTTGCAGGAGCATTTTGTTGATATCTCCTCTTCTGCCTTTTAATTTCAATTGTTCAATAGCAAAGAAATACACAGCCCATTTTTAAGCCTATTGTTTTTAATTAATATTTGTTGGATCACCTATTATTTGATTATATAGGAATGGTTGACATATACCCATTTTCCTATTGATCCAATTTGATATTGTTCGTTTGTGCATATATGTTTAATAAAGTGTTATTTTTCTTTTCCTAATTTACATTTATTTTAACTAGGTAGAATAGTTACTAAATAGTTATTAACTATTTACTATCTAGCTAAAATAAATACAAATTTACTTGTAAAATAAAACCTAACCTGTCTTACACTAACACCTAACATTACACAACAATTAAATAAATTACATTAATTAAATACAATTAACTAAATAAAAATAAAAAAAACACTAAATTACACAAAATAAAAAAAGAAATTATCAGATATTTAAACTAATTACACCTAATCTAATAGCCCTATCAAAATTAAAAAAACCCTAGCCTAAACTAAACTACCAATAGCCCTTAAAAGGGCCTTTTGCGGGGCATTGCCCCAAAGAAACCAGCTCTTTTACCTGTAAAAAAAATACAAACAACCCCCCCAACAGTAAAACCCACCACCCACACAACCAACCCCCCAAATAAAATCCTAACTAAAAAAACCTAAAGCTCCCCATTGCCCTGAAAAGGGCATTTGTATGGGCATTGCCCTTAAAAGGACATTTAGCTCTTTTTCAGCCCAAAAGCCCTAATCTAAAAATAATTTAGATTGCATCAGCCAATAGGATTTTTTCACCTTTAATTCTGATTAGCTGAAAGAATTCTATCAGCCAATCGGAATTAAAGGGACGCCATCTTGGATGACGTCATTTAAAGGAACCTTCATTCGTCGTTAGTCGTCGGAAGAAGAGGATGCTCCGCGCTGGATGTCTTGAAGATGGAGCCGCTCCGCGTCGGAATGATGAAGATAGAAGATGCTGTCTGGATGAAGACTTCTGCCCGTCTGGAGGACCACTTCTGCCGGCTTGGATGAAGACTTCTCCCGGCTTCGTTGAGGACTTCTTACCGCTTGGTTGAAGAATTCTCCCGGCTTCGTTGAGGATGGATGTCCGGTCTTCAAAACTGTAAGTGGATCTTCGGGGGTTAGTGTTAGGTTTTTTTAGGTTTAAATATTTTTTATTACATTTACACATTTTATAGGTTGCTTTTACATCAAGGTGGGTATATCACATTTTCAAACAAGTACAAAAGTGGAACAGATTTCCAAAGAAAACATTTCTTGAGCTTATGGAACTCAAGAATTCATAAACTTAACATTAGTTCTCTGCACCTATGATGTAATACGGTGTAAAAACTCTCACAGGCCTATCAAAACATTGTAAGGAAGAGGAGAGGGGATAATAGATCCCCTGCCTAGTGTAAGACACTTGAAGCCAGTGATTCCAGGCATATGTGTATAGGGGGAGGGGGGGGGGAGAAAGTGATAACAGGAATGAGAGTGACAACATAATAAATACAGAAAGTGAGCTCTTCAGTAAAACAATTTGCAATGTATGTCTAAACCGTTAAAGCGCCCTAAAAGAGTGATCCTTGGGTTGATTCTCCCTGAGCTATCCAATAGAACCAGATCCGATTGTTTCTCTATTATTTAATATTCCAGATGCTACCTCGTGCATCCTGTAAGTGTGTTGCACTTTATGATATATTTCAGTCCATGTAGGGGTACCTGTCTTCCAGTGTTTAGCAATACAAGTTCTTGTGACTGTGCATAGAATGTTGAGAAAGGTGTTAAAGTGTTTGTTATATGTAGTACTGTGGTCATGAAGAAGAGCTATTTGTATATTGAGTGTAATCTCCGTACCCACAAGTTGACTAATAAAGTAGGCAAGTCACTTCCATATTGGGTTGACCTCAGTGCAATCCCACCACATGTGTCGATATGAGCCTACCTCTCCGCATCCCCTATAACACAATCTGCTACCCTGTGGATACATATGCATGGTTTTCACCAGCGTCAAGTACCATCTGAAAAGTGTTTTCATGACATTCTCCTTCATGTCTGCACTCAGAAGTCCTCTGTCGGCAGTCTGGAATACTTGTTCCCAGTCCTCAAAATCTTTAGTTATGTGCAAGTCTTTTTCCCAAGCTAATATTACCGAAGACTTTGTCTTGTGTGGGCGGGATTGGATGGATACGTACAGTCTAGAAATGGAATGTTTAGAACGTTGGGGATTATTACAGAGTAATTCTAAAACAGTGGGGGCTCCCTTCGGGGCTCCTTTGATAAATGATCCCACCGAGGAGCTAATTTGGAGGTACAAGTACCAGTGTAGTTTTATTGGTGTTATTTTTTCTTGTAATTGACAGAAGGAGAATAGCTTTCCGTTCTCCAGTATATCTGCTACCCTGTAAAGTCCCTTGTTTTCCCACTTCTGAATTTGTGTCCACAGCTCGCTAGGTAGTAAATATAGGATTGGGGTGGAAAAGGAAGATTCCGGCATCAGAGCATGTCTGACCACCACCCTCGACCATGTATGTAGGGTAAGCTCGAGAGTGAAGGGTGTTGGGAGGGTCTTACTGGATTGTGTTGTTCTTTTGTCCCAAAAAATTGCTTCTGGATCTCTCCAGCCTCCTATCTCTGCCTCTAGTAAGGGCCATAGCGCATCTTTTGACCTTTGTAGGATCATCCCGTCTTGTGCTAGTCTAGTTGCTGTGTAATAATCTATTAAATTTGGTCCACCTATACCACCTAGCGATTTGTGTCTATTTATTAAGGATTTTGCCACCCTTGCAGATTTGTTCCCCCTGATAAAGGAGAGCAGATCAGCCTGCAGTTTATCTATGTCTGATCTGATAATTCTTATAGGAAGTGTTCTAAATAGGTATAATATTTGTGGCAAAATAGTCATTTTAACCGCTGCTAGTCTGCCTAGCCAAGAGAAATTATATCTTCTCCATTTCAGTATGTCTCGTCTGATCTGTTTAATAAGAGGGGTGTAGTTAGATTTATATAGCAGGTGAGTTTGCGTTGGTAAGTGTATCCCCAAGTATTTGAGCGTGTGCTTCATCCATTTAAACTCAAAATTGGATTTAAGTAGTTTTTGGGTTTGTATGGGAATAGCAATAGGTAGGGCCTCGCATTTATCTGCATTTATCTTAAATCCTGAAATCGTCGAAAATATGTCCAAGATCCCGTAAAGGTTGGGGAGTGAAATTAGTGGCTTAGTAATAGTCAGTAGGATGTCGTCTGCAAACAGTGAAAGTCTGGGTGTGATCTAATCCTAGCTGCTAGTGGTTCGATACACAGGGCAAAGAGGAGTGGTGAGAGAGGGCAACCCTGTCTCATGCCATTTAATATTGGGAAATTTTTGGATTTATAACCCGCAGAGACTACCCTGGCGCTTGGTGAGGAATATATTGCCTGTAGGGCTGTTATAAACGTACCGTCGAAACCCATCCTCCTGAGGGTAGTAAACATATACCCCCAGTCTATTCTGTCAAACGCCTTCTCCGCATCCAGTGATAGGAGTAGAGAAGGCGTTTGTGTCTTATCTAAGCAGTGTATTAGGTTAGTCACCCTTCTGATGTTGTCTGGGGCTTCCCTATCTTTTATAAATTCCACCTGATCAGGATGCACTAGGTGGGGCATAATTACTTTAAGGCGATTCGCCATGATTTTTGTGAAAATTTTCAGGTCCTGATTTATCAGGGAGATTGGGCGATAATTTTGACAGAGTTTGTGATTTCTGTCTGGTTTGGGAATTACCACCATTTTAGCATTCAAGACGTCCGGCGGAACAGGGTTGCCCTCCAAAATGTGGTTGCAGAATTTAGTAAGGTGAGGAACTAGTGTGCTCCTAAATAATTTGCAGTATTCCCCTGGGAATCCGTCCGGACCTGCCGCTTTACCCGTTTTGAGATCTCGTATTGCTCCTATTACTTCTGTGGTAGATACTGGGGCATTGAAGGGACGTTAAATAAAATTTTCATGATTCAGATACAGCATGTCATTTTAAACAACTTTCCAATTTACTTCCATTAAAAAAAATGTGCACAGTCTTTTATATTTACACTTTTTGAGTCACCAGATCCTACTGAGCATGTGCAAGAATTCACAGACTATACGTATATGCATTTGTGATTGGCTGATTGCTATCACATGGTACAAGGGGAGTGGAAATATACATAACTTTGAAATTTGTTATAAAAAAATCTACTACTCATTTGAAGTTCAGACTAAGTGCTATTGCATTGTCTTGTTATCTTGCATTTGTTGATTATGCAAATCTAATGTGTTGACTGGTCCTTTAAGGATTTCTTTGTGTTCCTCGGATATAGTTTTTAAAAAATCTATAGTGAGAGACTCTGTTACTGTGTTGTGTGTGACTTTGTCTCCATTATATAAGTTCCCGTAGTAGTTAGAAAATGTGTCTACAATTTCTTGTGGGTGTGAAGTTGTGGTGCCTTGGGATGTTTCTATGATAGGGATAGCTGAGGCTCTGCATCTCTCCCTAATTTTATAAGCCACGCGTTTATCTGGCTTATTAGCAAATTTAAAGTATCGGGATTTCAGTCTCTGAATAGCCCTGGTTGTTTGAGAATTAAGCAGCGATGTCAGTGAGATTTTTTTAGCGTGGAGAGCATGCAAAGTTGAGGTCTGCTTCGTCAGTCTATGCTGCCTTTCTAATAGTTCTATTTCACTGTATAACTGTGCTAAGTGGTTTTTGTATTTCTTACTTTGAATTGCTTTTTCTTTTATAAGTAACCCCCTAAGTACTGCTTTGTGTGCTGCCCAGGTATTTATTGGGTTTTACGTGGAGTCAGTATTGATTCTCCAGTATTCCGTCAATGCTTGCAGGGTATGTTCATGTGCCTGAGGGTTTTTAAGGTATGTAGGGTCAAATGTCCATGTCCTACTCCGTAATGGGTCTCTCAATTCTTCCAATTGCAAGGAAACAATAGAATAGTCCGACCATACACATGCATGTATATCGGATCTCCGTAATAAGGGTTGAAGGACATGACTAACATATATATAGTCCAGCCTGATATATGAGTTATGTGCTGCTGAATAAAATGTAGTGTCTGTAGTTGCTCCGTATAGTGTGTCCCATGTCTCGATCAGAGAATGGGGCATCAGATACTCCTGGATTGATTTAATCAGTTGGTTGTGTTGGAGTTGTTGTTTGTTAGTGAGTTATTGGCTTTAGGTTTTAGTGGGGTCATGGTTATATTAAAATCTCCCGCCGAGATAATCTTGGTCCGAGACCATTGTGTCAGTAGTTGGGCTATGTGTTGGAAAAATGAGTGTTGGTTCTCATTGGGGGCATAAACATTACAGAGTGTGACCTCTGTGTCTAGAATCCGGCCCTTCACTACAAGGTATCTCCCTTCCTGGTAATACATTTAATTTTTAAGGTGCTGTACATCCCGGGAATCTCTTAAGTATCTTCAAAGTGATCATGTAGCAAGGAGAGAGCATCTACCATGAATTGAATATATATAAAGTATCCGAGTTCACATTGTTAAGTTAAAGGGACATTCAACACTTACTGTAACAGGTTTTGATATTGTAAATAAAAAAACGGAGGTCTGCCTACACTATACCCCTCCTCCCTTGCCGCCTTGCTTCTGTCCTAATCAGCGGCGCTAACTACTCTAATACCCGGTCAATATGGATGCCGAACTCCCCCACTATTACGTAGCTGCCTTCTTCTTCAACTGATAATCAAATCAGAATCCAGTCCTCGGACAGAAATTGCACGCGGTAGCTGCCTTCTTCTTCAACTGATAATCAAATCAGAATCCAGTCCTCGGACAGAAATTGCACGCGCGTGCAATTTCTGTCCGAGGACTGGATTCTGATTTGATTATCAGTTGAAGAAGAAGGCAGCTACGTAATAGTGGGGGAGTTCGGCATCCATATTGACCGGGTATTAGAGTAGTTAGCGCCGCTGATTAGGACAGAAGCAAGGCGGCAAGGGAGGAGGGGTATAGTGTAGGCGGACCTCCGTTTTTTTATTTACAATATCAAAACATGTTACAGTAAGTGTTGAATGTCCCTTTAAGTGAGCTGGTCTGGCTCTCCCCTCCATTTTGGTTATGTGCTTACATTATCATCTATAAGTGTGGGGACGTTATTGGAGGCTATTTCAATAATTCTTGCAGGTTACATGTGTCTCTGCAGGAGATCAGTATAATGCTGGCACACATGTGCTACATCCGCTGGGCTTCTTATCCCTTTTGCGTACGGTCAAGTCTTGTATTCTGTAGACTGTATAGGAAGTTATAAATCAGCACCCTCTAGTCAACTGTTGAAGGTCTGGAATCTTACTCCCACTATCTCACACTCTCACAAATTTTGCAATCAAGCTATAAAGTGTTGTTAGATTTGATTGTAGTTGTGCCTAGTAAACTATCCCCTCTGTGGCCTCCTAAAGTTATAGTTCAGCGGGTTTCCTGGCATTAGAATACAGTCCATATATTAGTTATTATATCCCAGGTCTCTGCTTGTGCACTTAGGTGTTTATAATTGTGTACAGATGTTTAGTTCTGTCCGTTATCTCTGTGTGTATGTAAGTTATTTATTGCGCACTTACTTTTGGGGCAAGATGGCGTCATCTCCCACAATATATCTTGGCCCTTTGGGACTGTGTTTGCTGCCTCAGGAAGTTTTCTCGGATTCAGGGCTACACCTCCAAGATATATGGTTCTATTCTGTGTCTGTTTTTGACGCTTTCGACCACTTTATTGCAGCCGAAACTCCCGGAGTTGGCCGCAACCTCGGACTTTCCTAGAAATTTGCTGGTTCTATTTGTCTGTTCTGGTACGAATCCACTCCAAATTGTTCAAAATCAATTTCAGACTGTCCAGTCTTATGTGGCCTCTGTCCCAAGGGGTTCTAGGACAGGTTGTCCCCAGTTTATGCACTAAAAATGCTGTTAATAACCATTTTATGCTTGGAGCTTTGAAGTGTTGCTTCTGTTCAGGTTGATGGATAGCTCCGCCCCGTGTTAGGTTTTTTTAAGGTTTTTTTTTTTAGATAGGATTTTATTTGAGGGGTTGGTTGTGTGGGTGGTGGATTTTACTGTTGGAGGCTGGTTTGTATTTTTTTTTTTACAGGTAAAAGAGCTGATTTCTTTGGGGCAATGTCCAGCAAAAGGCCCTTTTAAGGGCTCTTGGTAGTTTAGTTTAGGCTAGGTTTTTTTTTTGGGGGGGGGGCTTTTTTATTTTGATAGGGCTATTAGATTAGGTGTAATTAGTTTAAATATCTGATAATTTCTTTTTTTATTTTGTGTAATTTAGTGTTTGTTTTTTTCCGTAATTTAGGTAATTGTATTTAATTAATTTAATTTATTTAATTGTAGTGTAATGTTAGGTGTTAGTGTAAGACAGGTTAGGTTCTATTTTACAGGTAAATTTGTATTTATTTTAACTAGGTAGTTAATAAATAGTTAATAACTATTTAGTAACTATTTTTCCTAGTTAAAATAAATACAAACTTGCCTGTAAAATAAAAATAAACCCTAAGCTAGCTACAATGTAACTATTAGTTATATTGTAGCTAGTTTAGGGTTTATTTTATAGGTAAGTATTTAGTTTTAAATAGGAATTATTTAGGTAATGATAGTAGGTTTTATTTAGATTTATGTTAATTATATTAAAGTTAGGGGGTGTTAGGGTTAGACTTAGGTTTAGGGGTTAATAACTTTAGTATAGTGGCTGAGATGCAGGACTGCGGCAGTTTAGGGGTTAATATGTTTATTCTAGTGGCGGAGATGTACGGAGCGGCAGATTAGCGGTTAATAAATGTAGGTAGGTGGCGGCGGTGTTAGGGGCGGCAGATTAGGGGTTAATAATATTTAACTAGTGTTTGCGATGCGGGAGTGTGGCGGTTTAGGGGTTAATATGTTTATTATAGTGGTGGCGATGTCCGGAGCGGCAGATTAGGGGTTAATAATTTTATTTTAGTGTTTGCGATGCGGGAGGGCCTCGGTTTAGGGGTTAATAGGTAGTTTATGGGTGTTAGTGTACATTTTAGCACTTTAGTTATGAGTTTTATGCTACAGCTTTGTAGTGTAAAACTCATAACTACTGAATTTAGATTGTGTTACGAATCTTGCGGGATAGGCTGTACCGCTCACTTTTTGGCCTCCCAGAAAGAGCTTGTAATATTGGCGCTATGGAAGTCCCATTGAAAAAAGACTTTACACAAATTGCATAAGTTCATTTGCGGTACGGCCAAAAAAGTGTGCGGTGCTCCTAAATCTGCAAGACTCGTAATACCAGCGGTAGTGAAAAAGCAGCGTTATGAGCCTTAACGCTGCTTTTTCATTCATACCGCAAATCTAGCCATAAATAAATTACATTAATTAAATACAATTACCTAAATTAAAAAAACAAAACACTAAATTACACAAAATAAAAAAGAAATTATCAAATATTTAAACTAACAATTACACCTAATTACACAAAGAGCACCCCAGCAAAGCTGTTAAGTGTCAGTCCCCTACCCATAATCCCCAGTCATTCTCTTTGCCTCTGTCAATGAAGGAGGTGAAGTTTTGGTGTCTGAAGAATTGAATCCTTTTTGGGTACCTTTCCCTGCAAGCAAGGATTTGGGTTTAGCTGAGTCCACGTCAATCTCTTCAGTAGAGTAGTGGTGGCTTTTAAGCAGTTAGAAAGTTGTGAGGTGGTCCTTACTTTGTTTCCTAACATATTGCTGCCCTAGTTATAGAAAGCCAGAGTTGGTTACTCTGTTCTTTCTTTTTCTACAGGTCTCTGTAAGGAGTATGTCTCCTTTCACACCTTGTAAGCTGTCGTCCTGCCTGACAGCTAGATAGCAGGTAAGTGCCTTTTGTCTTCTAGGTATTGGAGACTTGCACTTAAGCAGATTAAGCTGCAACTTTATTTTGGGACATATTATATCTTTTATATAGGATATTTATAGGCAGGATGCAGGCACTGTATTTGTGATTAAGGAGACTAAGGGGTTAATACTTTTATTGGGTTAAAATTTATCCTTTATTGTTCATTGTAGCTCATGTTCTATTTATGCATAAGGGTTAATGTATACTGAGTAGATTGGGCTTATTTGTTTGGACAGTTTATCGGTCTTGCAGAAAATGAGTCAGTTTTTCAGAAATGCACGCTTTTAATTTAGCTGCGCAGTTTCTAGTCATATAGACATGTGACTTCCGTTCTTCCGCATTCAGTTTCTAAAGTGGAGCGGCGTTGTCACTGTCCGACAGCTCCTGTGCTCATTTAATTCCTGGGGGTGCTCAGATCGTCAGGAGAGTCCTCTGACATTTTTTTTTCATTATCACAATTGCAGTTTGTAACAGTGTGAATCTTTTGTCTGATTTTTATTACGGTGGTCAGGTAAGACACCTCAGTCAGGCTGAGGTGCAGAGGTCCTGATTCAGTTTATTTAGCTAGTATTATTATTTTCTTAAAGTGACAGTACCAAATAAAATAAAATAAAAAAATTCACAATTAATTTGGGAAAAATATATTATGGACATGGATCAAGACTCTGGCCTCTATTTAACAAGCTGTCTACTTTCCTGCATTCGCCGGTCCCAATACGCTCGCCTAACCTTGCCGCCGTGGACCTGAATATGTTCACCAAATTTATCAAGAAAACTGTCAAAAAGCTGCGCACCAAGTACGGTGCGATGAGCAGCGGACTGTTGTTAACTAACAGTCATCGATCTCGCTGCTCATCGGCTTCTTCGCAGCTTTCTTGCTAGCCTGTCACTAAGCACCCACACTATACTATACTGTTATACCCCCTAAACTTCTGCTCCCGGAGCCCCCCGCAACTAAATAAATGTATTAACCCCTAAACCGCCGCAACTCTAATAAATATGTTAACCCCTAAACCGCCGCTCCCGGACCCTGCCGCCACCTACATTATCCCTATTAACCCCTAATATGCCGCCCCCTATACCGCCACAACCTACATAAAGTTATTAACCCCTATCCTGCCGATCCCGGACCCCGCCGCAAATAAATTAAGTGTTTAACCCCTAAACCGCCGCACCCGGAGCCCGCCGCCACCTACATTATATTTATTAACCCCTATCCTGCCCCCCCTACACTGCCGCAACCTACATTACATTGATTAACCCCTAATCTACACCCCCCCACCCCGTTGCCACTATATTAAATGAATTAACCCCTAAACCTAAGTCTAACCCTAACACCCCCCTAACTTAAATATAATTTAAATACATCTAAATAAAATTACTATTATTAACTAAATTATTCCTATTTAAAACTAAATACTTACCTATAAAATAAACCCTAAGATAGCTACAATATAACTAATAGTTACATTTGTATCTATCTTAGGGTTTATTTTTATTTTACAGGCAACTTTGTATTTATTTTAACTAGGTACAATAGCTATTAAATAGTTATTAAATATTTAATAGCTACCTAGCTAAAATAAATACAAAATTACCTGTAAAATAAATCCTAACCTAAGTTACAATTACACCTAACACTATACTACAATTAAATAAATTAAATTAATTAACTACAATTACCTAACATTAAATAAAATGAACTAAAATTAACTAAAGTACAAAAAAAAACAATTCTTAATTACAGAAAAAAAAATAAAAATACAAGAAGTTTAAACTAATAATTACACCTAATCTAAGCCCCCTAATAAAATAAAAAAGCCCCCCAAAATAATAAAATTTCCTACCCTAAACTAAATTACAAATAACCCTTAAAAGGGCCTTTTGCGGGGCATTGCCACAAAGTAATCAGCTCTTTTACCTGTAAAAAAAAAGAAATACAACCCCCCCCCCCCTTCGTGTACTGTTAAAGGAGTTATTGGCTACTTTGGATGACTCTGATAATTCTGTCATTGTCAACCCTAAGAAATCTAGTAAACTTAATACATAGTATGATGTTCTTTCCTCTGTGAAAGTGTTTCTCCCCATCTCCCATCTTTAAAAAAAAGTTTCCTGTTGCTGACTCCATTTAAGATTCATGGCACATGGTGACTAAAGTAGAAGGGGCTATTTCTACTCTGGCTAAGAGAACTACGATCCCTATAGAGGATAGTTGTTCCTTTAAGGATCCCATGGAAAAGAAGCTGGAGGCTTATTTGAAAAAGATGAATTTTCATCAGGGTCTGCAATGGGAACCTGCAGTTTGTATTACCACAGTAGCTAGTGCAGCATCTTATTGGTGCGATGCCTTGTCTGAATCAATTTTAGAAGAGACTCCATTGGAGGAGATTCAAGATAGGATTAAGGCTCTCAAACTAGCCAATTCCTTTATTTCTGATGCTAACATGCAAGTTATTAGACTGGGAGCCAAGATGTCTGGCTTCACTGTCCTTCGTTGCTAAAATTTTGGTCAGCTGATGTTACCTCCAAGTCCAGCTTCTGGCGCTTCCTTACAAGGGTAAAACCTTGTTTGGACCTGGTCTGGCAGAAATTATTTCTGATATTACGGGTGGAAAAGGGTCTTTTCTACCACAAGACAAGAAAAATAGACCTAAAGGACGTCAAAGTAATTTTCGTTCCTTTCGTAACTTCAAAGGTCAAAAGTCTTCCTCTCCCTCTTCCAAGCAGGAGCAGTCCAAGTCTTCCTGGAAGCCCAATCAGTCTTGGAATAAGGGGAAGCAATCTAAGAAACCCTCAGCTGAGTCTAAGGGGGATATTTATCAAAGCATCAATCTCTGTGCATTCGCCGGCATCAATACACTCGCCAGGCATCGCTGACGCGGATCCACATACGATGCCCGTATTTATTAAAAAAAGTCAAAAACACGCGCGTCAAGTATGGTGCGATGAGCATCGGACTGTTGTTAACTAACAGTCATCGATGTTGCAGTTATTCTGGTTTTTCCCAACTTTATTTATACCATTTCATTACTGTCCATGAACAAGCACATTTCTCTAAAGCTAATCTTTTATTTTTCATCTGTTAATGTCCAAGAAATAGCTACATTTATACCTCAACAAACAATATCTCATAGAAAGTTATTTTTATATTTATTTGTTATACAGATTGTCTGCTGAGGAAATCCACTTCCCAGTTGTCCACACCCGGAATGTGGATCGCTGACAGCAAGCAGTTGTGGGCATCCGCCCACTCCAGAATCCGGGATACTTCCTTCATTGCTAGGGAGCTCCTCGTTCCCCCCTGATGGTTGATGTAAGCCACAGAGGTTATGTTGTCTGATTAGAATCTGATAAACTGGGACAAACCCAGAAGAGGCCAAGCCTTCAGAGCATTGAAGATTGCTCAAAGTTCCGGAATGTTGATCGGGAGGAGGGATTCCTCTCAAGTCCACAGACCCTGTGCCTTCCTGGCACCCCAAACAGCTCCCCATCCTGATAGATTTGCGTCTGAGAATGAATCTGGCAAAAGAAATTATGTCCATGATGGACACCATGAGACCAATCACTTCCATACACCGAGCCACAGAAGGCCTTAAGGAGGTCTGGAGGGCAAGACAAGCGAAGTTAGCTTGTAACATCTCTGGTCTGTAAGGAATATCCTCATGGATATGAAGTCTATTATAGTACCCATGAATTCCACCCTGGTACTGGGAATAAGAGAACTCTTTTCTAAGTTTATCTTCCATCCATGAGATCGAAGAAGAGATAGAAGGGCTTTCAATGGTCCTCTGCCAGATGGCAAGATGGTGCTTGAACAAGAATATCGTCCAAGTATGGCGCTACTGCTATACCTCTGGTTCTGGCCACTGCAATCAGAGCCCCTAGAACCTTCGTAAAAACTCTTGGAGCAGTAGCTAGTCCAAACAGAAGTGCAATAAGCTGGAAGTGCTGGTCCAGGAACGCAAATCTTAGGAACTTGTGTTCCTTGTGTATTGAAACATGAAGGTAAGCATCCTTCAGATCAATCGTGATCATGAACTGTCCTTCCTGAACTAAGGGAAGGATGGACCTTATTGTCTCCATTTTGAATGAAGGGACAGATAGGAACTTATTTAAGCACTTTAGGTCCAGAATTGTGCGGAAAGTTCCCTCCTTCTTTGGGACCACAAAAAGGTTTGAATAGTACCCCAGACCTCTTTCTGTAAGAGGTACTGGGACAATAACTCCCAGGGAGGAGAGATCCCTCACGCACTCCAGAAAGGTTTCTCTCTTTTCTGGCCTTGAAGGTAGGTTTGACAAGAGGAATCTGCCCCTGGGTGGATGAGACTTGAAACCTTTCCTGTAACCCTGAGCGATGATCTCCAGGACCCACGGGTCTTGTACGTCCCCAAACCAAGTGACCGAAAAGAGTGACAATCTGTCCCTACACGATCCAGAGCCGGAACGGGGGCCACCCCTTCATCCCAACTTTGTCTCGACAGGCTTCTTGTTCTTCTTAGAAATATTCCAGGACTGAGCCAGCTTAAAAGTCCCCTTGGATTGTTAAGGGCTTTGCGGTGGGCTGCTGACGTTGGGATTTATCCGAACGAAAGGAACGGAAATTAGGACCTTGTACTTTAGGTTTGTTCTTCTTATCCTGCAGTAAAAAGGCACCTTTGCCTCCAGTAACCGTGGAGATAATCGAGTCTAGGCCTGGACCAAATAGAATCTTTCCCTTAAATGGGAGGGAAAAAAGTCTCGACTTTGAAGTCATGTCCGCAGACCAGAACAGAAAAACCTGAAGCCTTGGCATATTTGCATCACAAATAAAATAATCAGCCACCCTTAAGGCCTTAATTCTTTCCTGGATCAGGTCGAGGGGACCCTCATCCTTGATCAACTCAGATAAGGAGTCGCACCAGTAGGTAGCCGCTTTAGCAACCGCAGCAACAGCCCCTGCCGGTTGAAACAAATATCCCATATATTGAAACATCTTTCTAAATGGAGAGTTTCTATTTTCTTATTCATGGGTTTTTTAAAAGACGAACTATCCTCAAGCGGGATAGTAGTGCGTTTAGCAAGCGTGGAGATAGCGCTATCCACCTTGTGGATGGAGTCCCACAACTCCAATTGAGAGTCTGGGACCGGGAATAATTTCTTAAAGGAAGAAGAAGGGGAAAATGAAGAACCAATTCTATCTCATTCATTCTTAATAATGTTCGCCACCTTTACGGGAACCGGGAAAGTCTGTGGTACAACCCTGTCCTCGTAGACCTTATCTAATTTAGGACTCAAAGGTTCCTCAGGCAATTTGGGCTCTGGAACCTCTAATGTAGCCAAAACTTCCTTCAACAAAAAGTGTAAATGCTCAATCCTAAATCTAAAGTCTGGTTCCTCCGCAGCTGGAGGCCTAGAGACAGCAGATTCCGACCCAGAAAGAGCACCCTCTGAAGTATCAGAGGCACCTTCATCATCGGATAATCTTGTATCAGATAAATCCAATAAGCTAGTAGATGTCCCCTGGGAAGGATAGCAATATTTAACCTTTCACTTGCGCTTAGCAGGGCGAGGTAAAGCACTAAAGGCTGCAGACACTGCCACGGTCAGGAAAGAGGAAATAAGTGTGAACACACCCGGTCACATGGTGCGCAATGCAGGACCGCCCCTGCTTTACTAGTAAAAAAGCATGCCAAGCCTTTCAGGCTGCGCAGCTCCCAAAACGAAAGTGAAAACCCTGTACGTTCTAAAATCTGCCTGAGCCTCATCTCACACATGTCGCAGCATAATCAAATAAACTTATGTGATTAATCCCCACTGTTCAATAATTCCCCTCCATATATATATATTAACCCTTGATTCCATACAGATAAAAGGAGCCACACTGTGACCCTGTTTTCTTGCATTATCATATGTATATAAAATGAAACAATCTTACTGGAATCTATGCCGTGGAACAGAAACACAGCCTCTCAAGCTTGACAGTCTTGTAGCATCACTCCTGACATGGACTTGAGTGATGAAAGCAGGCAGTGAAACTCGTCAACACTGATTGCTTAGGAGCTGTTAATACTAGTCTGGATGCATTTGCAGAAAGACTCTTACTGCATCTCCAGACTCTAAGACTACTTAAAACTCCAGTCCCATTTCTAAGGGCAGATACCCTCCATAAGGAACTACTCTGAATCTTCTGACACTTCTCTGCCAACCTCCTGTGACAAAAGTAAAAAAATGACTGAGATATGAGGAAAGTAGGGGGAGTATTTAAGCTTTTGGCTGGGGTGTCTTTGCCTCCTCCTGGTGGCCAGTTTCAGTATTTCCCAACAGTAAGGAATGATGCTGTGGACTCTCCTCATATTAAGAAGGAAATATATATATATATATATATATATATATATATATATATATATATATATATATATATATATATATATATATAGATATAGATATATGTGTGTGTGTGTTATGTCAGAAATCTTTTGCAAACATATTTACATGTCCCTAAGTTCCTATTTTTGTTCTAAACAATGTTATCTGTCATATCCCTGTGTTTATTTATAACACTATATGTATATAGTGTAAATGTATTATTATTCTGAGCAGGAATAATTGCGTATATAATATGTAATCAGGGTATCATATGTATTTATTTGCAATCAATTGATATTTTAATTGCTGGGCCAGTTTTCTCTCTGTACCTGTGCAACCCTTTCTGACTGCAATCTAGTTTTTAAAACCACCCCTACACAGGTGTTATAAAATGGGCTGGCATATAAGATGACATTTCTTACTGAAAAAGAAATTCAAGAGAAGGAAGAAAAACACTGAAAATATCATGACAGTAAAGAGGTGATTTTAATTTCTGCTGTATCTGAATCATGACAGTTTAATGTTAGGTGGGCTAATCCCTTTGAGTTATCAGTTTAAGATTATATTGAATCAAACATCAATTCGAATTTTAAAATCATTGTCTAAAATATTACACTGTGTGTCCTAATATCAGCATCAATGTTTATGTTTAATACTAATTTCACATATACATACTTTCAAAGTATAATACACAATGTAACAAATGGCACTTACAAGTTCTGATGCGTGATCAATGACACAAGTATTGAGCAATATGATTTGTTAGTGATAGTTTAAAATGTATATTTTAATCAGATTGGCTGATGTCATAAATCATGTAATTATGCATATTCTAATCAAAAGTGGTTGAAAAATTCTTTAGTGTGGGGGTTGTTTGCGTCAAATTTGGGTGAGTGGGACTTGTATTACATGGCTTAAATAGATTTGTACAAAAAAAAAAGGAAGTTAGCTATATTATTGTTATGGTATAACCCGAGTATCGAGGGTTAATACCAGATGAAAGATGCCCTTAATACGGGAATAGCAACACACGAACCCAGTTAATACCCCGAAGGGAAAAATACACAAAATCTTTCTCTCCTAAAACAGGCAAAAGAATAATCCAAAGTAGCAATTCCCCCCAAACATGAGACCAAGCTCCATCTTGAGGGTAAAACAGGAATCAGCCAGAGCTGTGGGTTTATTGTTCTTAAATACACATTTTTACACATAAGTACCACCCACAGGGTTTTGTAAAACAACCAATAAACACATACAATACTCTCAGACACCCCCACACAAAATCCTCCCCTCTGCCTGTGATACAATTACCTTACACAATGGGTGATGCAATTACCTTACACAATGGTTGACGCAGTTACCTTACACAATGGTTGATACAATTACCTTACACAATGGTTGATACAATTACCTTACACAATGGTTGATGTAATTATCACAGACAGAGAAATACAGTTCAATTGCCATGGAGCCAAAGTCTTTCGTTATACAAATGGGCTACATGGCATAGCTATCTGGGGTATCACTGTCCAAATAGGGCAAGTACTGAATGACCTGGCTTTCGTGTCTTTGCAGTGGAAAAGTAAGCATTTCAACATGGGGCCATAGTCTAAAGGCAGCAGGCGGGGCAACCAGGCTCCTCCAATGCACAGTGGCGAGATTGGTCTCGTCACAATTATGTTGTGTATTTATTTAAATTTTTTCTCTATATCTATTAGTGCAACAAGTTTGGGGCAAAACTTTGCAACAAATTTGGAGAAATAATAGTGTCCCCTTGCTTTGTAATGAGAGACAAAGATGTTACATAATCCATAAGTAGTAATGTATTTTTTATTTGTATCCCTATATCTACTAGTGCACCAAATGTGAAGCCATAATATTGTTTGATTTAGAAAGGGTATACAATGTTATTAAAGTTTCTAATTTACTTTTATTATGTAATATACTTCATTCTCTTGCAGAATCGAACATAAGCTTTCTGTGTTTTCAGATGGTTTGATTTCTATGGCATCCGCGGCCTCAAGGGTGGCGGTTTGAAAACTAGGTATGCTGCGTTGGAATAGACGCAAGCGTATATGTTAAATATTTGATAAATTGAGAAAATGGTCAAATAGAGTTGAATGTGAATTCAAAACATCTGTAATGACACAAGCATCGATCTGCGTTGGATTAAGATCACGGGAGCGTATATTTTGTCACACATTTCAACATTTGACGATCTTGACACTTTGATAACGAAGGCGGATCAATCTCGCGACAAATACAACGCGGGATTCAAGCCTATTTTCAGTTGACGCTTTGATAAATATCCCCCTAAATCAGTATGAAGGGTCGGCCCCCAGTCCGGGATCGGATCAAGTGGGGGGCAGACTTTCCCCGTTTTATCAAGCGTGGGTACAAGATGTCCCAGATCCTTGGGCTGTGGACATAGTATCTCAGGGGTACAAAATAGAATTTAAATCTTGCCCTCCCAGGGGCAGATTCCACCTCTCAAGATTATCTGCAGACCAGGTAAAATGAGGGGCATTCTTGAACTGTGTTCAGGATCTTTTATCCCTGGGAGTAATTGTTCCAGTTCCACTAAGGGAACAGGGTCTAGGATTTTATTCAAATCTGTTTGTGGTTCCCAAAAAAGAGGGAACTTTTCAACCATTTTAGACCTGAAGTGTCTCAACAATTTTCTCAGGGTACCGTCCTTTCTTCCTTTGGTCCAAGAGGGTCAGTTCAGGACGACCATAGAACTGAAGGACGCGTATCTTCAGGTTCCCATCCACAGGGATCATTGCAAATTCCTGAGATTTGCTTTTCTAGACAAGCACTTTCAGTTTGTGGCTCTTCTGTTTGGCCTTGCCACAGCTCCCAGAATCTTCTCAAAGGTTCTGGGGGCTCTGTTGGCAGTGGTCAGGTCTCGGGGAATTGCTGTGGTGCCCTGATTTTCTTAGGGACCATCATAGATTCCCTATCTATGAAAAAATTTCTAACAGAGGTCAGAAAATCCAAAATTCTCTCCTCTTGCCTCTCTCTTCAGTCTACTGTTCGGCCATCAGTGGCTCAATGCATGGATGTAATTGGTCTGATGGTCACTACCATGGACATCATTCCTTTTATTTGATTCCATTTGAGAGCTCTGCAATTATGCATGCTCAGACAATGAAAACGGAGACCATTCGGATCTGTCTCAGAGGATAGATCTAGACCAGTCGACAAGAGACTCTCTCCCCTGGTGGCTTTCTCAAGAGCATCTGTCTCAGGGCACATGCTTCCGGAGACATTCCTGGGTGATCGTGACCATGGATGCCAGCCAGCTAGGCTGGGGAGCAGTCTGGGACTCGTTAAAGGCGCAGGGACTATGGACTCGGGAGGAGTCTTCTCTCCCAATAAACATCTTGGAGTTGAGAGCGATTAACAATGCTCTGATGGCTTGGCCTCAATTGTCCTTAGCCCGGTTTATCAGGTTCCAGTCGGATAACATCACCTCAGTGGCTTACATCAACCACCAGGGAGGAACTCAGAGCTTCTTAACCATGATGGAGGTGGGTCGGCTTATTCAGCTCGCAATTGTTGTCTATCTGCCATCTACATTCCAGGAGTGGAGAACTGGGAGGCAAATTTTCTTAACAGACAGACTTTTCATCCCGGGGATTGGGCTCTCCATCTGGAGGTGTTATCCAGGTTAACCCTCAGGTGGCGGGTGCCGGAGTTTGATCTGATGGCGTCTTGGCAGAACGCCAAGCTTCCAAGGTACGGTTCAAGGTCAAGAGATCCGCAGGCCGCTCTGATAGATGCTCTGGTGGTTCCTTGGGTTTTTGGTCTAGTATATCCTCCATTTGCGCTCCTTCAACGAGTCATTGATCGTATCAAACAGGAGAGAGCGTCAGTAATTCCAATAGCTCCTGCATGGCCTGGCAGGATCTGGTATGCAGACTTAGTGAAGATGTCATCTCTGCCACCTTGGAAGTTGCCTCTGAGGAAGGATCTTCTAATTCAGGGTCCTTTCCTCCATCCAAATCTCGTTTCTCTGAAGCTGACTGCTTGGAGATTGAACACTTGGTTTTTGCTAAGCATGGGTTTTCTCAGTCGGTCATTGAGACCATGCTGCAGGCTCGCAAGCCTGTTACCCATAAAAATTTACTATAAGATATGGTGTGAATACCTTTATTGATATGAATCGAAGAGCTACTCTTGGAGTAGGGTCAGGATTCCAAGAATTTTGTCTTTTCTCCAGGAAGGTCTAGAGAAAGGGTCGTCAGTCAGTTCTCTGAAAGGTCAGATTTCTGCATTATCTATTCTTTTACATAAGCGTCTGCAGCAGGCTTCGTTTGAGCCAATACATTCCATAGATATTAAGTTTTTATCTTGGAAGATTTTGTTTCTTATTGCTATTTCTTCTGCTCAGAGAGTTTCGGAACTCTCGGCTTTGCAGTGTGATTTGCCTTACCTTATCTTTCATGCAGATAAGGCGGTTCTTCGTACTAAATTGGGGTTTCTCCCTAAAGTGGTTTTGGATAGAAATATTAATCAGGAAATTGTTGTTCCTTTTCTCTGTCCCAATACTTCTTCTCAAAAGGAACATCTGTTGCACAACTTGGATGTTGTGCATGCTCTAAAATTCTACCTACAGGCGACTAAGGATTTTCGCCAGTCTTCTGCCCTGTTTGTTTCTCAGAAAAGCGTAAGGGTCCCAATTTTTCTTCTCCTTTGACTTGTGGGAATAGGTTAATGCAATCGCGATATTCTAACTTCGGCTTTTTGTGCGCATTGGGTTAGTGCTCGAGCATTAACGTTTTACTTTCAACTTGTAATTTGAGTGCAACCCGACGCACATAAAATGTTTACTTCTAGCACAGTTAGTGTGCAAGCGAAGTTGCTAAATAGCGCTCCTCTTGTAAATCTGGCCCAATATAAAAACATCACACAGAAGATAAAGAATGAATTGTTATTGATTTTATTTCATAAAAAATAAAGGAACAGTGCACAATAAATGTTTACTTGAACTTTTATGATTCCATACCTACAGTTCCCAATAAAAAAATATATATATTTTTTTTAATCTGCATATAATTATGATTTTAGGGAGTGACTTACCTAATGTTGGTATTGTATCTATTATATTTATTCTCAGCTAATGAAGCAACAGCAAGTAGTTTGTTTGGAGAATAACAGATAATATTTCAACAAGTTTTGGCATTACATGTGCTGGGATTATTTATATTTTCATGTATTTCTAATTATTGGTAAGTCTTTTTTTTCTCAGCCTTTCTGCTACAATTCTGCATCACAATGTCCTTAAAGGGACATTGTACACTAGATTTTTCTTTGCATAAATGTTTTGTAGATGATCCATTTATATAGCCCATCTGGGAGTGTTTTTGTAACAATGTATAGCTTTGCTTATTTTCAAATAACATTGTACTGATTTTCACACTCCTAACCAAGCCCCAAAGTATCAGATGTAGAGTGATGTTTACAAACTCATGTTGGCTCCTGTTTGTGTAATGTCTTTTCATATGCAGGGGAGGTGGGGGTCTGCTCTTGCTTTCTCAGCCCCTTTCACTGGGTGTCCCAGCCTAACCTCATCAACAGTGCTTAACTGGGAGCTTCCAAGTAAGTTTTTAAAAGGTTTTATACTGAATTTTTAGATCAGTATCTGTGCATAGCGTCTATTACATGCAGTTATATGAAAATTAGTGTATACTGTCCCTTTAATTTCCCTATAAATAAGAAGGAAAAAAAACTATAGAACCCCAAAATGTAACAGTGATGGAGATTTTTGCTGAGGGTCATAAATGCATGGAAAAAAAAATGGTAGTTAGCAACTGCCTTTTAAATATAACAACCATTTGTTATTTTGCTATTTGGAAAGTTAGAGATGTGGGATCACTAGATATTAGTGGATGGTTTAATTGTGAGATTTTGAATGGGGGTTGCTCAATGGGGGGATATCCTAGGCAGATATCCAAAGAGATTGTGTTTGTTGGTGGGGGTATTTGATGCTTTGTTGTTGGGGGTATTGTGGAAGTAAGAGAGAATCAATGCTGGGGTTAATTGTGGGGGCTTATACTGGGTTATGGTTAGAGTTAATTGCAGTTTGAGGGGCCAGGGCAGCAGTGGTTAGGATTTATTGCGGGACGGGAGGCAGTGTTTAGGCTTACTGCTGTTAGTGTTAAGCATTATGCAACAGTGTAAATAATTTACACCAAGTGAAGGCAGTTGTAAATAGAAAGGGGACCAGCTGTAAATATGCAGTAAATACACAATATTCTCTCACTATTACTTGATGGATGTCACTACATCATGTAGCAAAAGGAATGTTGCTACAATGCACTGCAAAGAGGTAGATTAAACATGCCTGAGGTATCCAGACGTCTATCCTACGCTCTATAAATTAGCTCTTAGGTATATAAAAGAACGGGCAGATTAGTTGTGCCTATTAGCTTGTATCCAAAGTAAAAAACAATATTTATGCTTACCTTATAAATTTCTTTCTTTCCGGCATGGAGAGTCCACAACGTCATTCCAATTACTAGTGGGATATTTAACTCCTGACCAGCAGGAGGAGGAAAAGAGCACCCCAGCAAAGCTGTTATGTGTAACTTCCCTTACCCATTATCCCCAGTCATTCAGCCGAAGGAAAATGGAAAAAGAAGAAACACAAGCGTGAAAACGTGCCTGAGGTTTACTCAAAAAACCTGACAAATTATAATTAAGAAGAGGGCGGGGTCGTGGACTCTCCATGTCCGGAAATAAATAAATTTATCAGGTAAGCATAAATTTTGTTTTCTTTCCTATGACATGGAGAGTCCACAACGTCATTCCAATTACTAGTGGGAACCAAAACTCATGCTAGAGGACACGGAATGAACAGTGAGGGAGAAAAAGGCAGGAGGACCTAAACAGAAGGCACCACCGTTCGAAGAACCTTTCTCCCAAAAGAAGCCTCACCGGAGGCAAAAGTATAAAATTTGTAGAATTTGGAAAAAGTATGCAGAGAGGACCATGTTGCCGCCTTGCAAATCACAGAAGCTTTATTTTTGAAAGCCCACGAAGAGGAGACAGCCCTAGTGGAATGAGCCGTAATTCTCTCAGGAGGATGCTGTCCAGCAGTCTCATAAGCCAAATGAATCAAACTTCTCAACCAAAGAAACAGAGTAGTAGAAGTAGCCTTCTGACCCTTACACTTTCAAGAGAAAACAACAAACAGGGCAGAAGATTGCCGAAAATCTTTAGTAGCTTGTAAGTAAAACTTTAGAGCGCGCACAACATCCAAGTTATGCAAAAGATTAGGACAAAAAGAAGGAACAACAATTTCCTGATTAATGTTTTGATCCGACACCACCTTAGGGAGAAACCCCAATTTAGTACGAAGGACCGCCTTATCTACATGAAAGATAAGGTATGGGGAATCACACTGCAGAGCTGAAAGCTCAGAAACTCTGCGAGCGGAAGAAATAGCAAGGAGAAACAAAACCTTCCAAGCTAACTATTTTATATTAACAACATGAATCGGCTCAAACGGAGCCTGCTTCAAAACTTTAGGAACTATATTAAGGCTCCAAGGAGGAGCAACAGGTTTAAACACAAGCCTGATTCTGACCAGGGCCTGTACAAAAGCTTGAACATCTGGTAAGTCTTCCAGACGTTTGTGCAAAAGATTAGATAATGCAGAAATCTACCCTTTAGAGAACTGAATGACAAACCTTTCTCCAGGACATCCTGAAGAAAAGATGGGAAGCCTCACCCGGCTCCAGGAGAAACCCTTATATTCGCACCAATAAAGATATTTACGCCATACCTTATGGTAAATCTTGTGAGTAACAGGTTTGCTAGCCTGAAGCATAGTATCAATGACCGCTTCAGAAAAACTACGTCTAGACAGAACTAGGCATTCAATCTCCAAGCAGTCAGCTTCAGAGAATTTGGATGGAGGAATGTACCCTGAATTAGAAGGTCCTTCCTCAGTCGTAACCTCCAAGGTGGAAGAGATGACATCTTTACCAGATCTGCAAACCAGATCCTGCAAGGCCAGGCAGGAGCTATTAGAATCACGGATGCTCTCTCCTGTTTGATACGAGCAATGACTCGTGGAAGGAGAGCAAATGTAGGAAACAGGTATGCTAGCCCGAAATCTAGAGCATCTATCTGGGCGGCCTGAGGATCTCTTGACCCTGAAACGTACTTTGGAAGCTTGGCATTATGACGTCAGATTCTACTCCAGAACCCCCCACATGAGGGTTAACCTGGAGAACGCTTCCGGATGGAGAGCCCATTTCCCGGGATGAAAAGTCTGTCTGCTCAGAAAATCTGCTTCCCAATTGTCCACTCCTGGAATGTGGATGGCAGATAGGAGACAATCATGAGCTTCCGCCCACTGCAGAATGTGCGTCACCTCCTTCATGGCTAAGGAACTCCGAGATCCTCCCTGGTGGTTGATGTAAGCCACTGAGGTGATGTTGTCCGACTGGAATCTGATAAACCGGACTAAAGATAATTGAGGCCAAGCTGATAGGGCATTGAAGATTGCTCTCAACTCCAATGGTAGAGAAGACTCCTCCAGAGTCCACAGGCCCTAAGCTTTCAGAGAACCCCAAACAGCTCCCCAGCCCGATAGGCTGGCGTCCGTAGTAACAATCACCCTGGAAGGTCTCAGAAAGCAAGTGCCTCGAGACAGATGATCCTGAGAAATCCACCACGAGAGAGTGTCTCTTGTTAGGGGGTCCAAATTTATCCTTTGCGACAAATCGGAATGGTCTCCTTTCCATTGACGGAGCATGCAAAGTTGTAGCGGTCACAGATGGAACTGAGCAAAAGGAATGATGTCCATGGAAGCCACCATCAGACCAATCACCTCCATGCATTGAGCCACTGATGGACAAAAGGCAGACTGGAGGGAAAGGCAAGAAGCTTGGATTTTCTGACATCCATCAGGAAAATCTTCATGGACAGAGAATCTATGATTCTCCCTAGGAAAATTACTCTTGTAGACAGCACTAGAGAACTCTTCTCTAGATTCACTTTCCATCCATGTGAACGTAGAAAAGACAACATCTCTGTATGAGATTTTGCTAGATGAAAAGATGACGCCTGAACCAGGATGTCGTCTAGATACGGCGCCACCACAATTCCCTGGGATCTGATCACTGCCAATAGAGCTCCCAGAGCCTTTGTAAATATTCTGGGAGCTGTGGCAAGACCAAACGGAAGTGCAATAAACTGGAAATGTTTGTCCAGAAAGGCAAACCGAAGAAACTGGTAATGATCCCTGTGAATGGGAACGTGTAAATATGCGTCCTTCAGGTCTATGGTCGTCATGAACTGACATTCTTGAACCAATGACAGAATGGAACAAATAGTTTCCACCTTGAAGGACGGAACTTTGAGGAATTTGTTGAGGCACTTCAGATCTAGGATAGGACGAAACGTTCCCTCCTTTTTGGGAACCACAAATAGATTTGAGTAGAATCCTAGACCCTGTTCTTCTAGAGGGACTGGTACAATAACTCCAAGGGAGGATAGGTCCTTTACGCAATTTAAGAAGGCCTCCCTCTTTACCTGGTTTGAAGATAGTCTTGACAGGAGAAATCTACCCGTTTGAGGGCAAGACTTGAATCCTATCTTGTAACCCTGGGATACTATGTCCACAGCCCATGGATCTGGGACATCGCGTATCCAAGCCTGTTGAAAAAAATAAAGTCTGCTCCCTACCCGATCCAGAATTGGATTGGGGCGGACCATTCATGCTGATTTAGAGTCAGCGGAAGGCTTCTTGTTTTGTTTTCCCTTGTTCTAGGGCTGACTGGATTTCCAAGTGGACCTGGATTGGTCTGGTTTGAAAGAGGAGGAAATCTGTCCCTTAAAGTTGTGAAAGGAGCAAAAATTAGAAGTTTGATGACCATTAGGGTCATAAATACACTAGTAAAGTGCCCTGTAATGGATGCTTCCATTAATGCTTCTCTTTGATTCTCAAAAAGTTATTCCATTAGCCAAATAACGTATTTTTAACCCATACAGTATCATGTCCTCAAGAAAAAAAGTATCCTAAGCTAATAAGGATATCTATGTCCCATTTGTTATATCTATCCTGAATAAGTATCTTTGATAAAAAAGGATATATGTCCTAAATAGGATTCAAATGAGGATTAACCTCTTAAGTGCTGCTGTCCTTCAATACCTAGAAGGAAAAAGCACTTACCTTAGATCCAGCTGCAGGACAGATGCTGCTACATAGGTGTGACTGGCTTTTCGCTCCCTGTCATGGACCTGTAGTAAAAAGGTGAACAGAGTAACTAACTCTGGCTTTCTGCAAAGGGGTAGCAAAATGTTAAAAGTAAAGCAAAGACTACCACGCCGCATTTTAACTGCTAAAAGCCACCACTACTTTTACTAAAGAGATTGACATGGACACAGCTAGACCCCAATACTTGCTTGCAGGGAAGAGTACCCATAAAAGGATTAAATATCTTCAGACACCAACTTCGCACAACCTCCATTGACAGAGGCAAAGAGAATGACTGGGGATTATGGGTAAGGGAAGTTACACTTAACAGCTTTTCTGGGGTGCTCTTTGCCTACTCCTGCTGGCCAGGAGTTGAATATCCCACTAGTTATTGGAATGACGTTGTGGACTCTCCCTGTCATAGGAAAGAAAACATAATTTATGTAAGAACTTACCTGATAAATTCATTTCTTTCATATTAGCAAGAGTCCATGAGCTAGTGACGTATGGGATATACATTCCTACCAGGAGGGGCAAAGTTTCCCAAACCTCAAAATGCCTATAAATACACCCCTCACCACACCCACAATTCAGTTTAACGAATAGCCAAGAAGTGGGGTGATAAAAAAGTGCGAAAGCATATAAAATAAGGAATTGGAATAATTGTGCTTTATACAAAATCATAACCACCACAAAAAAAGGGCGGGCCTCATGGACTCTTGCTAATATGAAAGAAATGAATTTATCAGGTAAGTTCTTACATAAATTATGTTTTCTTTCATGTAATTAGCAAGAGTCCATGAGCTAGTGACGTATGGGATAATGATTACCCAAGATGTGGATCTTTCCACACAAGAGTCACTAGAGAGGGAGGGATAAAATAAAGACAGCCAATTCCTGCTGAAAATAATCCACACCCAAAATAAAGTTTAACGAAAAACATAAGCAGAAGATTCAAACTGAAACCGCTGCCTGAAGTACTTTTCTACCAAAAACTGCTTCAGAAGAAGAAAATACATCAAAATGGTAGAATTTAGTAAAAGTATGCAAAGAGGACCAAGTTGCTGCTTTGCAAATCTGATCAACCGAAGCTTCATTCCTAAACGCCCAGGAAGTAGAAACTGACCTAGTAGAATGAGCTGTAATTCTCTGAGGCGGAGTTTTACCCGACTCAACATAGGCAAGATGAATTAAAGATTTCAACCAAGATGCCAAAGAAATGGCAGAAACTTTCTGGCCTTTTCTAGAACCGGAAAAGATAACAAATAGACTAGAAGTCTTTCGGAAAGATTTAGTAGCTTCAACATAATATTTCAAAGCTCTAACAACATCCAAAGAATGCAACGATTTCTCCTTAGAATTCTTAGGATTAGGACATAATGAAGGAACCACAATTTCTCTACTAATGTTGTTGGAATTCACAACTTTAGGTAAAAATTCAAAAGAAGTTCGCAACACCGCCTTATCCTGATGAAAAATCAGAAAAGGAGACTCACAAGAAAGAGCAGATAATTCAGAAACTCTTCTGGCAGAAGAGATGGCCAAAAGGAACAAAACTTTCCAAGAAAGTAATTTAATGTCCAATGAATGCATAGGTTCAAACGGAGGAGCTTGAAGAGCCCCCAGAACCAAATTCAAACTCCAAGGAGGAGAAATTGACTTAATGACAGGTTTTATACGAACCAAAGCTTGTACAAAACAATGAATATCAGGAAGAATAGCAATCTTTCTGTGAAAAAGAACAGAAAGAGCAGAGATTTGTCCTTTCAAGGAACTTGCGGACAAACCTTTATCTAAACCATCCTGAAGAAACTGTAAAATTCTCGGTAATCTAAAAGAATGCCAAGAAAAATGATGAGAAATACACCAAGAAATATAAGTCTTCCAGACTCTATAATATATCTCTCTAGATACAGATTTTCGAGCCTGTAACATAGTATTAATCACAGAGTCAGAGAAACCTCTTTGACGAAGAATCAGGCGTTCAATCTCCATACCTTTAAATTTAAGGATTTCAGATCCTGATGGAAAAAAGGACCTTGTGACAGAAGGTCTGGTCTTAACGGAAGAGTCCACGGTTGGCAAGAGGCCATCCGGACAAGATCCGCATACCAAAACCTGTGAGGCCATGCCGGAGCTACCAGCAGAACAAACGAGCATTCCTTCAGAATCTTGGAGATTACTCTTGGAAGAAGAACTAGAGGCGGAAAGATATAGGCAGGATGATACTTCCAAGGAAGTGATAATGCATCCACTGCTTCCGCCTGAGGATCCCGGGATCTGGACAGATACCTGGGAAGTTTCTTGTTTAGATGGGACGCCATCAAATCTATTTCTGGAAGTTCCCACATTTGAACAATCTGAAGAAATACCTCTGGGTGAAGAGACCATTCGCCCGGATGCAACGTTTGGCGACTGAGATAATCCGCTTCCCAATTGTCTACACCTGGGATATGAACCGCAGAGATTAGACAGGAGCTGGATTCCGCCCAAACCAAAATTGAGATACTTCTTTCATAGCCAGAGGACTGTGAGTTCCTCCTTGATGATTGATGTATGCCACAGTTGTGACATTGTCTGTCTGAAAACAAATGAACGATTCTCTCTTCAGAAGAGGCCAAAACTGAAGAGCTCTGAAAATTGCATGGAGTTCCAAAATATTGATCGGTAATCTCACCTCCTGAAATTCCCAAACTCCTTGTGCCGTCAGAGATCCCCACACAGCTCCCCAACCTGTGAGACTTGCATCTGTTGAAATTACAGTCCAGGTCGGGAGCACAAAAGAAGCCCCCTGAATTAAACGATGGTGATCTGTCCACCACGTTAGAGAGTGTCGAACAATCGGTTTTAAAGATATTAATTGAGATATCTTTGTGTAATCCTTGCACCATTGATTCAGCATACAAAGCTGAAGAGGTCGCATGTGAAAACGAGCAAAGGGGATCGCGTCCGATGCAGCAGTCATAAGACCTAGAATTTCCATGCATAAGGCTACCGAAGGGAATGATTGTAACTGAAGGTTTCGACAAGCTGCAATCAGTTTTAGACGTCTCTTGTCTGTTAAAGACAGAGTCATGGACACTGAATCTATCTGGAAACCCAGAAAGGTTACCCTTGTCTGAGGAATCAATGAACTTTTTGGTAAATTGATCCTCCAACCATGATCTTGAAGAAACAACACAAGTCGATTCGTATGAAATTCTGCTAAATGTAAAGACTGAGCAAGTACCAAGATATCGTCCAAATAAGGAAATACCACAATACCCTGTTCTCTGATTACAGATAGAAGGGCACCGAGAACCTTTGTAAAAATTCTTGGAGCTGTAGCTAGGCCAAACGGCAGAGCCACAAACTGGTAATGCTTGTCCAGAAAAGAGAATCTCAGGAACTGATAATGATCTGGATGAATCGGAATATGCAGATATGCATCCTGTAAATCTATTGTGGACATATAATTCCCTTGCTGAACAAAAGGCAAGATAGTCCTTACAGTTACCATCTTGAACGTTGGTATCCTTACATAACGATTCAATATTTTTAGATCCAGAACTGGTCTGAAGGAATTCTCCTTCTTTGGTACAATGAAGAGATTTGAATAAAACCCCATTCCCTGTTCCTGAACTGGAACTGGCATAATTACTCCAGTCAACTCTAGATCTGAAACACAATTCAGAAATGCTTGAGCTTTTACTGGATTTACTGGGACACGGGAAAGAAAAAATCTCTTTGCAGGAGGTCTCATCTTGAAACCAATTCTGTACCCTTCTGAAACAATGTTCTGAATCCAAAGATTGTGAACAGAATTGATCCAAATTTCTTTGAAAAAACGTAACCTGCCCCCTACCAGCTGAGCTGGAATGAGGGCCGCACCTTCATGTGGACTTAGAAGCAGGCTTTGCCTTTCTGGCTGGCTTGGATTTATTCCAGATTGGAGATGGTTTCCAAACTGATACTGCTCCTGAGGATGAAGGATCAGACTTTTGTTCTTTGTTGAAACGAAAGGAACGAAAACGATTATTAGCCCTGTTTTTACCTTTAGATTTTTTATCCTGTGGTAAAAAAGTTCCTTTCCCACCAGTAACAGTTGAAATAATAGAATCCAACTGAGAACCAAATAATTTGTTACCCTGGAAAGAAATGGAAAGTAGAGTTGATTTAGAAGCCATATCAGCATTCCAAGTCTTAAGCCATAAAGCTCTTCTAGCTAAAATAGCTAGAGACATAAACCTGACATCAACTCTGATAATATCAAAGATAGCATCACAGATAAAATTATTAGCATGCTGAAGAAGAATAATAATATCATGAGAATCATGATGTGTTACTTGTTGCGCTAAAGTTTCCAACCAAAAAGTTGAAGCTGCAGCAACATCAGCCAAAGATATAGCAGGTCTAAGAAGATTACCTGAACACAGATAAGCTTTTCTTAGAAAGGATTCAATTTTCCTATCTAAAGGATCCTTAAACGAAGTACCATCTGACGTAGGAATAGTAGTACGTTTAGCAAGGGTAGAAATAGCCCCATCAACTTTAGGAATTTTGTCCCAAAATTCTAATCTGTCAGACGGCACAGGATATAATTGCTTAAAACGTTTAGAAGGAGTAAATGAATTACCCAATTTATCCCATTCTTTGGAAATTACTGCAGAAATAGCATTAGGAACAGGAAAAACTTCTGGAATAACCACAGGAGATTTAAATACCTTATCCAAACGTTTAGAATTAGTATCAAGAGGACCAGAATCCTCTATTTCTAAAGCAATTAGAACTTCTTTAAGTAAAGAACGAATAAATTCCATTTTAAATAAATATGAAGATTTATCAGCATCAACCTCTGAGACAGAATCCTCTGAACCAGAAAAGTCATCAGAATCAGAATGATGATGTTCATTTAAAAATTCATCTGTAGGGAGAGAAGTTTTAAAAACAGAATTTATGTTTACCTGATAAATTACTTTCTCCAACGGTGTGTCCGGTCCACGGCGTCATCCTTACTTGTGGGATATTCTCTTCCCCAACAGGAAATGGCAAAGAGCCCAGCAAAGCTGGTCACATGATCCCTCCTAGGCTCCGCCTACCCCAGTCATTCGACCGACGTAAAGGAGGAATATTTGCATAGGAGAAACCATATGATACCGTGGTGACTGTAGTTAAAGAAAATAAATTATCAGACCTGATTAAAAAACCAGGGCGGGCCGTGGACCGGACACACCGTTGGAGAAAGTAATTTATCAGGTAAACATAAATTCTGTTTTCTCCAACATAGGTGTGTCCGGTCCACGGCGTCATCCTTACTTGTGGGAACCAATACCAAAGCTTTAGGACACGGATGAAGGGAGGGAGCAAATCAGGTCACCTAAATGGAAGGCACCACGGCTTGCAAAACCTTTCTCCCAAAAATAGCCTCAGAAGAAGCAAAAGTATCAAACTTGTAAAATTTGGTAAAAGTGTGCAGTGAAGACCAAGTCGCTGCCCGACATATCTGATCAACAGAAGCCTCGTTCTTGAAGGCCCATGTGGAAGCCACAGCCCTAGTGGAATGAGCTGTGATTCTTTCAGGAGGCTGCCGTCCGGCAGTCTCATAAGCCAATCTGATGATGCTTTTAATCCAAAAAGAGAGAGAGGTAGAAGTTGCTTTTTGACCTCTCCTTTTACCAGAATAAACAACAAACAAGGAAGATGTTTGTCTAAAATCCTTTGTAGCATCTAAATAGAATTTTAGAGCGCGAACAACATCCAAATTGTGCAACAAACGTTCCTTCTTTGAAACTGGATTCGGACACAAAGAAGGCACGACTATCTCCTGGTTAATGTTTTTGTTAGAAACAACTTTCGGAAGAAAACCAGGTTTAGTACGTAAAACCACCTTATCTGCATGGAACACCAGATAAGGAGGAGAACACTGCAGAGCAGATAATTCTGAAACTCTTCTAGCAGAAGAAATTGCAACCAAAAACAAAACTTTCCAAGATAATAACTTAATATCAACGGAATGTAAGGGTTCAAACGGAACCCCCTGAAGAACTGAAAGAACTAAGTTGAGACTCCAAGGAGGAGTCAAAGGTTTGTAAACAGGCTTGATTCTAACCAGAGCCTGAACAAAGGCTTGAACATCTGGCACAGCTGCCAACCTTTTGTGAAGTAACACAGACAAGGCAGAAATCTGTCCCTTCAAGGAACTTGCAGATAATCCTTTCTCCAATCCTTCTTGAAGAAAGGATAGAATCTTAGGAATTTTTACCTTGTCCCAAGGGAATCCTTTAGATTCACACCAACAGATATATTTTTTCCATATTTTGTGGTAAATTTTTCTAGTTACAGGCTTTCTGGCCTGAACAAGAGTATCAATAACAGAATCTGAGAACCCTCGCTTTGATAAGATCAAGCGTTCAATCTCCAAGCAGTCAGTTGGAGTGAGACCAGATTCGGATGTTCGAACGGACCTTGAACAAGAAGGTCTCGTCTCAAAGGTAGCTTCCATGGTGGAGCCGATGACATATTCACCAGATCTGCATACCAAGTCCTGCGTGGCCACGCAGGAGCTATCAAGATCACCGATGCCCTCTCCTGATTGATCCTGGCTACCAGCCTGGGGATGAGAGGAAACGGCGGGAATACATAAGCTAGTTTGAAGGTCCAAGGTGCTACTAGTGCATCTACTAGAGTCGCCTTGGGATCCCTGGATCTGGACCCGTAGCAAGGAACCTTGAAGTTCTGACGAGAGGCCATCAGATCCATGTCTGGAATGCCCCACAGTTGAGTAATTTGGGCAAAGATGTCCGGATGGAGTTCCCACTCCCCCGGATGTAATGTCTGACGACTCAGAAAATCCGCTTCCCAATTTTCCACTCCTGGGATGTGGATTGCAGACAGGTGGCAGGAGTGAGTCTCCGCCCATTGAATGATTTTGGTCACTTCTTCCATCGCCAGGGAACTCCTTGTTCCCCCCTGATGGTTGATGTACGCAACAGTCGTCATGTTGTCTGATTGAAACCGTATGAACTTGGCCTTTGCTAGCTGAGGCCAAGCCTTGAGAGCATTGAGTATCGCTCTCAGTTCCAGAATATTTATCGGTAGAAGAGATTCTTCCCGAGACCAAAGACCCTGAGCTTTCAGGGGTCCCCAGACCGCGCCCCAGCCCATCAGACTGGCGTCGGTCGTGACAATGACCCACTCTGGCCTGCGGAAGTTCATCCCTTGTGACAGGTTGTCCAGGGACAGCCACCAATGGAGTGAATCTCTGGTCCTCTGATTTACTTGTATCTTCGGAGACAAGTCTGTATAGTCCCCATTCCACTGACTGAGCATGCACAGTTGTAATGGTCTTAGATGAATGCGCGCAAAAGGAACTATGTCCATTGCCGCTACCATCAAACCTATTACTTCCATGCACTGCGCTATGGAAGGAAGAGGAACGGAATGAAGTATTTGACAAGAGTTTAGAAGTTTTGTTTTTCTGGCCTCTGTCAGAAAAATCCTCATTTCTAAGGAGTCTATTATTGTTCCCAAGAAGGGAACCCTTGTTGACGGAGATAGAGAACTCTTTTCTACGTTCACTTTCCATCCGTGAGATCTGAGAAAGGCCAGGACTATGTCCGTGTGAGCCTTTGCTTGAGGAAGGGACGACGCTTGAATCAGAATGTCGTCCAAGTAAGGTACTACTGCAATGCCCCTTGGTCTTAGCACCGCTAGAAGGGACCCTAGTACCTTTGTGAAAATCCTTGGAGCAGTGGCTAATCCGAAAGGAAGTGCCACGAACTGGTAATGCTTGTCCAGGAATGCGAACCTTAGGAACCGATGATGTTCCTTGTGGATAGGAATATGTAGATACGCATCCTTTAAATCCACCGTGGTCATGAATTGACCTTCCTGGATGGAAGGAAGAATTGTTCGAATGGTTTCCATTTTGAACGATGGAACCTTGAGAAACTTGTTTAGGATCTTGAGATCTAAGATTGGTCTGAACGTTCCCTCTTTTTTGGGAACTACGAACAGATTGGAGTAGAACCCCATCCCTTGTTCCCCTAATGGAACAGGATGAATCACTCCCATTTTTAACAGGTCTTCTACACAATGTAAGAATGCCTGTTTTTTTATGTGGTCTGAAGACAATTGAGACCTGTGGAACCTCCCCCTTGGGGGAAGCCCCTTGAATTCCAGAAGATAACCTTGGGAGACTATTTCTAGTGCCCAAGGATCCAGAACATCTCTTGCCCAAGCCTGAGCGAAGAGAGAGAGTCTGCCCCCCACCAGATCCGGTCCCGGATCGGGGACCAACAATTCATGCTGTCTTGGTAGCAGTGGCAGGTTTCTTGGCCTGCTTTCCTTTGTTCCAGCCTTGCATTGGTCTCCAGGCTGGCTTGGCTTGAGAAGTATTACCCTCTTGCTTAGAGGACGTAGCACTTGGGGCTGGTCCGTTTCTACGTAAGGGACGAAAATTAGGTTTATTTTTGGCCTTGAAAGACCTATCCTGAGGAAGGGCGTGGCCCTTACCCCCAGTGATATCAGAGATAATCTCTTTCAAGTCAGGGCCAAACAGCGTTTTCCCCTTGAAAGGAATGTTAAGCAATTTGTTCTTGGAAGACGCATCCGCTGACCAAGATTTCAACCAAAGCGCTCTGCGCGCCACAATAGCAAACCCAGAATTTTTCGCCGCTAACCTAGCCAATTGCAAAGTGGCGTCTAGGGTGAAAGAATTAGCCAATTTGAGAGCACGGATTCTGTCCATAATCTCCTCATAAGGAGGAGAATCACTAGTGATCGCCTTTTCTAGCTCATCGAACCAGAAACACGCGGCTGTAGTGACAGGGACAATGCATGAAATTGGTTGTAGAAGGTAACCTTGCTGAACAAACATCTTTTTAAGCAAACCTTCTAATTTTTTATCCATAGGATCTTTGAAAGCACAACTATCTTCTATGGGTATAGTGGTGCGTTTGTTTAAAGTAGAAACCGCCCCCTCGACCTTGGGGACTGTCTGCCATAAGTCCTTTCTTGGGTCGACCATAGGAAACAATTTTTTAAATATGGGGGGAGGGACGAAAGGTATACCGGGCCTTTCCCATTCTTTATTTACAATGTCCGCCACCCGCTTGGGTATAGGAAAAGCTTCTGGGGGCCCCGGGACCTCTAGGAACTTGTCCATTTTACATAGTTTCTCTGGGATGATCAAATTCTCACAATCATCCAGAGTGGATAACACCTCCTTAAGCAGAGCGCGGAGATGTTCCAACTTAAATTTAAATGTAATCACATCAGGTTCAGCTTGTTGAGAAATTTTCCCTGAATCTGAAATTTCTCCCTCAGACAAAACCTCCCTGGCCCCCTCAGACTGGTGTAGGGGCCCTTCAGAAACAATATCATCAGCGTCCTCATGCTCTTCAGTATTATCTAAAACAGAGCAGTCGCGCTTACGCTGATAAGTGGGCATTTTGGCTAAAATGTTTTTGATAGAATTATCCATTACAGCCGTTAATTGTTGCATAGTAAGGAGTATTGGCGCGCTAGATGTACTAGGGGCCTCCTGAGTGGGCAAGACTGGTGTAGACGAAGGAGGGGATGATGCAGTACCATGCTTACTCCCCTCACTTGAGGAATCATCTTGGGCATCATTTTCTCTAAATTTTGTGTCACATAAATCACATCTATTTAAATGAGAAGGAACCTTGGCTTCCCCACATTCAGAACACAGTCTATCTGGTAGTTCAGACATGTTAAACAGGCATAAACTTGATAACAAAGTACAAAAAACGTTTTAAAATAAAACCGTTACTGTCACTTTAAATTTTAAACTGAACACACTTTATTACTGCAATTGCGAAAAAGTATGAAGGAATTGTTCAAAATTCACCAAAATTTCACCACAGTGTCTTAAAGCCTTAAAAGTATTGCACACCAAATTTGGAAGCTTTAACCCTTAAAATAACGGAACCGGAGCCGTTTTTATCTTTAACCCCTTTACAGTCCCTGGTATCTGCTTTGCTGAGACCCAACCAAGCCCAAAGGGGAATACGATACCAAATGACGCCTTCAGAAAGTATTTTCTATGTATCAGAGCTCCTTACACATGCGACTGCATGTAATGCTTCTCAAAAACAAGTGCGCAATACCGGCCTAGAGAATAAGGTGTCCAAAACAGTGCCTGACGATATTATTTTACAAAATACCCAGATTAAAATGATTCCTCAAGGCTAAATATGTTTATATATGAATCGATTTAGCCCAGAAAATGTCTACAGTCTTAAAAAGCCCTTGTGAAGCCCTTAATTATTGTCTGTAATAAAAATGGCTTACCGGATCCCATAGGGAAAATGACAGCTTCCAGCATTACATCGTCTTGTTAGAATGTGTCATACCTCAAGCAGCAAAATTCTGCTCACTGTTCCCTCAACTGAAGTTAATTCCTCTCAACAGTCCTGTGTGGAACAGCCATCGATTTTAGTAACGGTTGCTAAAATCATTTTCCTCTTACAAACAGAAATCTTCATCTCTTTTCTGTTTCAGAGTAAATAGTACATACCAGCACTATTTTAAAATAACAAACTCTTGATTGAATAATAAAAACTACAGTTAAACACTAAAAAACTCTAAGCCATCTCTGTGGAGATGTTGCCTGTACAACGGCAAAGAGAATGACTGGGGTAGGCGGAGCCTAGGAGGGATCATGTGACCAGCTTTGCTGGGCTCTTTGCCATTTCCTGTTGGGGAAGAGAATATCCCACAAGTAAGGATGACGCCGTGGACCGGACACACCTATGTTGGAGAAAGATTTTTTACGTTTACTAGAAGGAGAAATAACAGACATAGCCTTCTTTATGGATTCAGAAACAAAATCTCTTATGTTATCAGGAACATTCTGCACCTTAGATGTTGAAGGAACTGCAACAGGCAATGGTACTTTACTAAAGGAAATATCTGCATTAACAAGTTTGTCATGACAATCAATACAAACAACAGCTGGAGGAATAGCTACCAAAAGTTTACAGCAGATACACTTAGCTTTGGTAGATCCAGCACTAGACAGCGATTTTCCTGTAGTATCTTCTGACTCAGATGCAACGTGAGACATCTTGCAATATGTAAGAGAAAAAACAACATATAAAGCAAAATTGATCAAATTCCTTAAATGACAGTTTCAGGAATGGGAAAAAATGCCAAAGAACAAGCTTCTAGCAACCAGAAGCAATGAAAAATGAGACTTAAATAATGTGGAGACAAAAGCGACGCCCATATTTTTTAGCGCCAAATAAGACGCCCACATTATTTGGCGCCTAAATGCTTTTGGCGCCAAAAATGACGCCACATCCGGAACGCCGACATTTTTGGCGCAAAATAACGTCAAAAAAATGACGCAACTTCCGGCGACACGTATGACGCCGGAAACGGAAAAGAATTTTTGCGCCAAAAAAGTCCGCGCCAAGAATGACGCAATAAAATGAAGCATTTTCAGCCCCCGCGAGCCTAACAGCCCACAGGGAAAAAGAGTCAAATTTTTGAAGGTAAGAAAAAAATGATTAAATCAAATGCATTATCCCAAATATGAAACTGACTGTCTGAAAAATAAGGAAAGTTGAACATTCTGAGTCAAGGCAAATAAATGTTTGAATACATATATTTAGAACTTTATAAACAAAGTGCCCAACCATAGCTTAGAGTGTCACAGAAAATAAGATTTACTTACCCCAGGACACTCATCTACATGTTTGTAGAAAGCCAAACCAGTACTGAAACGAGAATCAGCAGAGGTAATGGTATATATAAGAGTATATCGTCGATCTGAAAAGGGAGGTAAGAGATGAATCTCTACGACCGATAACAGAGAACCTATGAAATAGACCCCGTAGAAGGAGATCACTGCATTCAAATAGGCAATACTCTCCTCACATCCCTCTGACATTCACTGCACGCTGAGAGGAAAACCGGGCTCCAACTTGCTGCGGAGCGCATATCAACGTAGAATCTAGCACAAACTTACTTCACCACCTCCATCGGAGGCAAAGTTTGTAAAACTGAATTGTGGGTGTGGTGAGGGGTGTATTTATAGGCATTTTGAGGTTTGGGAAACTTTGCCCCTCCTGGTAGGAATGTATATCCCATACGTCACTAGCTCATGGACTCTTGCTAATTACATGAAAGAAATCCATCTTTTTATGTCTGTTGACCACACAAGATTTTTTCGTATTTGGGAGAGAATAAATCCCAAATGACTTTGGCTTTAAAAAGAGGCAAAATATGCCCTTAATAAAATAGTATTACTTGTTTAAAGTGATAGTAAATAGCATTTGTGAAACACTAGGATTTACCAGTAAAACAAATAAAGTGGACTTTCAGTCATGAAGTATAAAATACTTCATGCTGAAAGTTCCTTTATTTGTCTGAAGTGTTCACCGCACTGAGCTCCTCAGGCAGCCCACGGCAGAATGCAGGATAACTAGCATGCTATTGAGTAATATCACCTTAGTGATAAAATAGCATTCTGCCGTGGGCTGCCTAAGGTGCTCAGCACGGCGAATGCTGCAGACAAATAAAGGAACTTTCAGCATGAAGTATTTTATACTTTATGACTGAAAGTCCCCTTTATTTGTTGCACTGGTAAATCCTAGTATTTCACAAATTCTAGGATTCACTATCACTTTAATTAGGAATTAATAGTATCCACAGAATTTGACATATTGAGTACGTACATGATCAATGTTAATAAAGATAAATCTAGCTCTGGAAATTGTTTTGACAGTTCATGTGTTATAGATAAAGGATTATTCAGGAAAGTGACACATCCTGGAAGTGGTAGTGGTTACGGAGTTGGCGCTGTTATACGACCAGCTGTCGTCTCTGTCCTCTGCAATGCCTGGATGTCTTGGCAGTAGAATAGATTCAGAAATGGCAAAACACTCAAATCTGCAGTCACATATAACAGAGATGTCTTTGTTCCTTTCTCTCACTAACAAATAAGTAGATATAATGAAAATGCACTTTGAATCTCTGCCAGCTTAGAGGAAATTATCATAAGCAGCTTTCTTCCTTTTTTTCCTCTGACAGTTAAACAGGCTTTATTATGTGGAAACAACTGGAGATTCTGTATGGGAAAAGAGAAGGATAGTTTATGAATCTTGTCTTTCCTATACAGCGTTTAATCCCAGAGCTGCACCCGCTAACAATAAATAGCATGGAACTAGGAATCTATTTATTTTTGTCCATGGGACCTTTGTAGCTTTGCTAGCAATGAAGAGGAGCTGATAATATAAGCATATAATTCAGAGCTGCGTGGGACACATGCAGGGCCACTATAAGTACAAACACTCACATTTCTGGATCATGTAGTTTAAGAAGTATGTTTTAAAATATAATAAAAAATGTCATATAAATATTTTAGGCCGAAGCAGATTGTGCAAGCTGTGCTCCGCTTATTACAAAGAAGCTTACCAACTCTTTATATCAGTCGCATTACTTGATTTTGTGCCCAATATATGAATATGGTATGGTCAGCAACACATTTTCTGAATTTTATTAACCTCTTCTTGCATTTCAACATCAATTTCAGTGTCTATGGTAATGATACCTTGTTTTCGTCAACAGACCAAGCCCTTTTAGGAAATAACTGTAGTCTGCATAAATACTTTAATATGAAAATAAAGCCACCAAATTAAAAGGCAAAAACATATATTTTTGTTGTGCTATTTGCTATTGCATGTGTGCTTTAAACGTTTCAAATACAGTTAATAGTTTATGTCTCTACATTTAATACAGTAAACGTAAAAAAATAATGTTACCTAATTCTGCACTATGTGCAGTATTACGTAACATTATCCTAGCGACACCTTAAAAAACACGAGATGTGAGAGATTTAACCCCCCCATGTGTTAACTTACCTTTTGTTCCTCGCCAGACTCTTCTGATTCTGTGTTTTGTTCAAAAGCACGTCATAGGTGAGCTGTCTTATCACAGCCTTCCTGATCATGCCATTAAACTAGACCTCGCTGAATGCGGAGAGCAATACGCTCTCCGTATTCAGCATTGCACCAGCAGCTCACAACAGCTGCTGGTGCAACGCCGCCCCCTGCAGACTCGCGGTCAAAGGGCCACCAGCAGGGAGGTGTCAATCAATCAATCTGGCGATTCCTGTCCGCTTGCTCAGAGCAGGCGGACAAGGTTATGGAGCAGCAGTCTTTAGACCGCTGCTTCATAACTGCTGTTTCTGGCGAGTCTGAAGACTCGCCAGAAACACGGGCCCACAAGCTCCGTTCGGAGCTTGATAAATGGGCCCCATAGCCTACAGAGGGAATTCATTATATTTCAGTTTGGTAAACAGAATTCACTCCTTCTACTCATCCACTAGAATATTAGTTCCGCTGCTAGCGGCCGTAGTGGCGAGACTATAAGACCTGATAAGCTTAAATAAATGTACCAGCATACAAATGGTTTTCTGACTAGGTAGATGAGTTTTCCTTCCATGTGATCTCTGGTAGAGTTATTTATAGACAGTTGAGGATAGATACATATGTTAAATTGCTTATTGGTAACCCTATGAGGTATTGTTTATAGGACAAGGTTAATATTTTCAGATTATAAGTGGCATTAAATGCCCCCACAGACAGGACGACTCTTAGCATATATATTTTACTTATATACTTTGTTGATATCCATGTTGCATATTCGCCTATAGTTTGCTTATCTTTTCTGATCCACATATTACACTGCGCTGTCTCCAGCCATTTTAAGATGTGTGCATATCACAAGTACTTCTACAGTTAATACGTGAACCAAATAAATACCCAGTGCATGCTTAGCCATGACCCAGTAGCTAAGTCCACTGGTAAATATCTGTTACCTATATTACAATAGAAAATGAAAAGAGGTTCCCTTCTGGGATCCAAGAGTGGTCTGTTTTTGATTCCGCGACAGTAAAGTCATAATTATAAATTCATTATTTAGACAGAGCATATACTTTTAAACAACTTTCCAATTTACTTTTATTATTTAATATGCTTCCTTCCCTTGTTATCCTTTGCTGAAAGGTTTATCTAGGCAAGCTCAGGAGCAGCAAATAACCTAGGCTCTAGCTGCTGATTGGTGGCTGCATATATATACACCGATTGTCATTGGCTCATCCATGTGTTCAGTTAGAAACCAGTAGTGCATTGCTGCTCCTTCAACAAATGATACCAAGAGAATGAAACGTGTTTGATAAACTAGAAAGTTTTTTAAAATTGTATTTTCTACCTAAATCATGAAATCATTTTTTTGTGTTTCATGTCCCTTTAAGGATAAAAATCACGTTTTGAATAATAAGAAAAGTAGAAATTAAAATGACACTAATGCAAATATTAAATACATAAAGGCATTGTATGGAGTCGTTTACACAATGGTTTTTCCTATGTTATGATTTATATATTCTTGAATTGTTATTGGTTCTCTTGTGCTATGAAAAGTTACATAGAACTGGCCAACTGACTCGCTCAAGTCATAGGATATCATTTAAAAAATGAGTGAGACTTTCATTCCTGAAATCGGTAATTTATCCTGATCTTCTTAGATTTTTATATTTTAATGCCGGAATGATAAGCGCTGTTCCTCCGCCCGCCATAGTCCTCAGTTGATTGACAGGTGACTCATCTGCAATCCACTAATCATTGTTTCCCCCAGGGCTGCGACATTTGTGCAAAGGGGGGGGGGGGGGGCGACGGACACAACGAAACAACTTTCTGATTTACTTCTATTAATATTTTTTCTTTGTTTTCTTGGTATCTTTTGTTGAAAAACAGGGATTTATGCTTAGGAGCCGGCCCATTTCTGAATCACTATATGGCAGAAGTCTTGCAAAAATGTTATCCATTTGCAAGAGCACTATATGGCAACACTATTTCCTGCCATGTAGTGATCCAGATGCCTACCTAGGTATCTCTTTAACACAGAATATCAGTGGAATGAAGCAAATTTATTAATATAAGTAAATTAGAAACTTTTAAAATGGTGTCTGAATCAACAAAGAATGTTTAGGTTTCAAATCCTATTAACAACATGTAAAATGGCACCAGTGTGTTTTGTCTATTCACTTTGGTTTATATATATAGTTATTAACGCTCGAGTAGAAGGGTTAACCCCAAACTTGTAATACAAGCGTGAGTTTCTGCTTAGCGCTCGTCGTGAAAGTATAGGGAGTGTTAGTTATCACAAGCTCACGATAACTTACACTCCCTATACTTTCAATAATATTTTTTTTTTCACACCTGACAATACAGGTTCTAGTAAAAAATATTGCAACCTTATGATCTCATTTCTGTGCCTTGCGGTAATGATTGCATGGCCCGCACGGCTATTAGCTAAGAAGTGGAAATGTCCCCTCACAGCAAAATAAAGTTCTGTGGTGGGCTGCCTGAGCAGCTCAGTGCAGCGAACGCAACAAACAAATAAAGGAGCTTTCAGCATGAAGTATTTAATACTTCATGACTGTAAGTCCCCTTTATTTGTTCCAATGGTCAAACCTAGCGTTTCACAAACACTACATTTGATCACTAATGAAAGAGCTGATAGTTTCTCCTCACCTAGGGAGTGCTGAAGTATCGCAGGGAATGGCAGATAATGTTTGCATTGTATTAATTAGTAATATTTATACAGAGCTGGCATGCAAGAAATGGATCATTTTGTTTCTGTTCAAACACATTAAAATGTGTTATCAGAGGCTACACATCAAAAAACAAAATTTATGCTTACCTGATAAATTTCTTTCTCTTGTGGTGTATCCAGTCCACGGGTTCATCCATTACTTGTGGGATATTCTCCTTCCCAACAGGAAGTTGCAAGAGGACACCCACAGCTGAGCTGTCTATATAGCTCCTCCCCTAACTGCCCCCCCCCCAGTCATTCGACCGAAGACAAGCTAGAAAAAGGAGAAACTATAGGGTGCAGTGGTGACTGTAGTTTAAAAATAAAAAACACCTGCCTTAAAGTGACAGGGCGGGCCGTGGACTGGATACACCACAAGAGAAATACATTTATCAGGTAAGCATGAATTTTGTTTTCTCTTGTAAGGTTTATCCAGTCCACGGGTTCATCCATTACTTGTGGGATACCAATACCAAAGCTTTAGGACACGGATGAAGGCTGTCACCAGGGACAAGGGGCTTCCTCGGAGGGACAAGGCAGGAACTTAAACGGAAGGCACCACTGCCTGCAAGACCTTTCTCTCAAAAATAGCCTCCGAGGAAGCAAAAGTATCAAATTTGTAGAATTTAGAAAAAGTATGCAGCGAAGACCAAGTCGCCGCCTTACAAATCTGTTCAACAGAGGCCTCATTTTTAAAAGCCCATGTGGAAGCTACAGCTCTAGTGGAATGAGCTGTAATTCTTTGAGGAGGCTGCTGGCCAGCAGTCTCATAAGCTAAACGGATTATGCTTCTCAGCCAAAAAGAAAGAGAAGATGCCAAAGCCTTTTGGCCTCTCCTCTGTCCAGAGTAGACAACAAACAATGCAGATGTTTGACGAAAATCCTTAGTAGCTTGTAAATAAAACTTTAAAGCACGAACCACGTCAAGATTGTGTAATAGACGTTCCTTCTTTGAAGAAGGATTAGGACACAGTGACGGAACAACAATCTCCTGATTGATATTCTTATTAGATACCACCTTAGGAAGAAACCCAGGTTTGGTACGCAAAACTACCTTATCTGCATGGAAGATAAGATAAGGGGAATCACACCGTAAGGCAGATAACTCTGAAACTCTTCGAGCCGAAGAGATAGCTACCAAAAACAGAACTTTCCAAGATAAAAGCTTGATATCTATGGAATGCAGAGGTTCAAACGGAACCCCTTGCAGAACTTTAAGAACTAAATTTAAACTCCATGGTGGAGCAACAGGTTTAAACACAGGCTTGATTCTAACTAAAGCCTGACAAAACGCCTGAACATCTGGAACATCTGCCAGACGCTTGTGCAGAAGAATAGACAGCAGAAATCTGTCCCTTTAAGGAACTAGCTGACAATCCCTTCTCCAATCCTCCAATCCCTTCTCCAATCCTTCTTGGAGAAAGGATAATATCCTAGGAATCCTGACTTTACTCCATGAGTAACCCTTGGATTCACACCAATGAAGATATTTACACCATATCTTATGATAGATTTTCCTGGTGACAGGCTTTCGAGCCTGAATTAAGGTATCAATGACCGACTCGGAGAAACCACGTTTTGATACAATCAAGCATTCAATCTCCAAGCAGTCAGTCGCAGAGAAATTAGATTTGGATGTTTGAAAGGACCTTGGAGTAGAAGGTCCTGCCTCAGCGGCAGAGTCCATGGTGGAAGGGATGACATGTCCACCAGATCTGCATACCAAGTCCTGCGTGGCCACACAGGTGCTATCAAAATCACTGAAGCTCTCTCCTGCTTGATCTTGGCAATCAGACGAGGGAGGAGAGGAAATGCTGGGAACACATAAGCCAGGCTGAAGGACCAGGGCACTGCTAGAGCATCTATCAGCGCTGCCTGGGGATCCCTTGACCTGGACCCGTAACAAGGAAGCTTGGCGTTCTGACGAGACGCCACCAGTTCTGGTTTGCCCCATAGTTGAATGAGCTGGGCAAATACCTCCGGATGGAGCTCCCACTCCCCCGGATGAAAAGTCTGCCGACTTAGAAAATCTGCCTCCCAGTTCTCTACTCCTGGGATATGGATAGCTGAGAGATGGCAAGAGTGAACCTCTGCCCATAGAATTATCTTTGAAACCTCCAACATTGCCAGGGGGCTTCTTGTTCCCCCCTGATGGTTGATATAGGCTACAGTCGTGATATTGTCCGACTGAAAACTGATGAACCTGACCGCAGCTAGTTGAGGCCAAGCCTGAAGAGCATTGAATATCGCTCTCAGTTCCAGAATGTTTATCGGAAGGAGGGCTTCCTCCTGAGTCCACGAACCCTGAGCCTTCAGGGAGTTCCAGACCGCGCCCCAGCCCAGAAATAAAAATACTGAACATACCTCAAAGCAGGTAATCTGCAGACCGTTCCCCCAACTGAAGTTTTCCCATATTCTTCAGTTATGTATGAGAACAGCAATGGACCTTAGTTACAAACCGCTAAGATCATCAAACCTCCCGGCAGAATTCTTCTTCTAATTACTGCCTGAGAGTAAAAAGGTACAACGCCGGTACCGTTTAAAAATAACAAACTCTTGATTGAAGGTAAAACTACACTAAGTCACCACTTATCTCTAGCTACTTCCCTTGTCGAGAGTTGAAAGAGGATGACTGGGGGTGGCAGTTAGGGGAGGAGCTATATAGACAGCTCTGCTGTGGGTGTCCTCTTGCAACTTCCTGTTGGGAAGGAGAATATCCCACAAGTAATGGATGAACCCGTGGACTGGATACACCTTACAAGAGAAATGTATTTATTTTTTAAGTTATGTAATTATTATTATTATATAATGCTCTTCTCAACAAGGGGGCTGAAAGCAATTACTGGTACTCTGTTTATTGCCCTCACATGGGTGAAAGGATGAGTTTGTCCTGCTTGGATTCTAACTTCAACTGCGGGTACTTGAGCTGGCTAATTAACCTTCTTACTGGCTTAGTATTGGGAATATAAACCGTCATTATTTTATATAGTACTAGTCCTAAAGCCTGTGTACACTGGCTAATTTTTGCAGTACAGCGGTTTCCCCCCTTGCTCTCTCTCTATCCCCCCTCTTTTCTGCTCTCTCTCTCCCCCCTCTCTTTTGTTCTCTCTCTCCCTCTCTCTTTTGTTCTCTCTCTCCCCCTCTCTTTTGCGCTCTCTCTCCCCCTCTCTTTTGCGCTCTCTCTCCCCCTCTTTGCGCTCTCCCCCTCTCTTTTGCTCTCTCTCTCTCCCATCTCTTTTGCTCTCTCTCTTTCTCTCTCCCTCTCTTTTGCTCTCTCTATCCCCCCTCTTTTGCTTTCTCTCTCCCCCCTCTTTTGCGCTCTCTCTCCCCCCTTTTTTTGCTCTCTCTCTCCCCTCTTTTTTGCTCTCTCTCTCTCCCCCCTCTCTTTTGCTCTCTCTCTCCCCCCTCTTTTGCTCTCTCTCTCTCCCCCCTCTCTTTTGTTCTCTCTATCCCCCCTCTTTTGCTCTCTATCCCTCCTGTTTTGCGGGCTCTGTCTCCCCTTTTCTTTTGCTCTCTTTCCCCCCTCTCTTTTGCGGTCTCTCTCCCCCCTCTCTTTTGCTCTCTTTCCCCCCTCTCTTTTGCTGTCTCTCTCCCCCCTCTCTTTTGCTCTCTCTCCCCCCTCTCTTATGCTCTCTCTCTCCCCTCTCTTTTGCGCTCTCTGCCCTCTTTTGTGCTCTCCCCCTCTCTTTTGCTCTCTCTCCCCTCTCTTTTGCTGTCTCTCTCCACTTTCTCCCCCCTCTCTTTTACTCTCTCTATCTCCCCTCTTTTGATCTCTCTCTCCCTCCCCCCTCTCTTTTGCTCTCTATCTCCCCTCTTTCGAGCTCTCCCTCCCCCTCTCTTTTGCTGTCTCTCTCCCTCTCTTTTGCTCTCTCTATCTCCCCTCTTTTGATCTCTCTCTCCCCCTGTCTCTCTAAGTCTCTTTTGCTCTCTCTCTATCCCCCTCCTCTTTGGAGTTCTTTTGAGCTCTCGGCAGTCGGCCCGGCCCGCCCGGCCCACGCCACGGCCCGCCCACGCCACGCCCACATCACAGCTGGTCACGCCCGCCCCACGCCCACACTCTGCAGTGTTGAAGGCCAGGTGTGTTTGTCCTCGCGCGCAGTGTCTACTGCGCATGACAGCTTTGGACAAACACACTTGGCCTTTTATTATATAGGATTATGTATAATGGGATTGCAGACATGAGAATGACTGGATGGATATCAATGTATACAGATTAAGAATATTTGCAAGACAACATTGGAATACGCGGTTAGAGTGTAGACACTGTAATTTAGAAGGAAGTGAGGTATCAGAATGAGATAATTGTAAACATGATCATATTAAGGGCAAGTTTGCAAGTGGAGCGCTAATTTTATTACAAGGACAGAGACTCATATTTGCATAAGCCTTTTCCTTTACTGCTCAACAGCCATTCAAAGTATCGATAAATAATTTAAAGGGACAGTCTACACCAAAATTGTTATTGTTTAAAAAGATAGATAATCCCTTTATTACCCATTTCCCAGTTTTGCATAACCAACACAGTTATATTAATATAAGTTTTACCTCTGTGATTACCTTGTATCTAAGCCTCTGCAGACTGCCCCCTTATCTCAGTGCTTTTGACAGACATGCAGTTTAGCCAATCAGTGCAGACTCCTAAATAACTCCACGGGAGTGAGCACAATGTTATCTATCTGACATACATGAACTAGTACTGTCTAACTGTGAAAACTTTCAAAATGCTCTGCACTAAAAGGCGGTTTTCAACGGTTTAGAAATCAGTTTCAGCCTACCTAGGTTTATCTTTTCAAAAATACCACCAAGGGAACAAAGAAAATTTAATTATAAAACTCAATTGGAAAGTTGTTTAAAATGTCATGCCCTATCTGAATCATGAAAGTTTAATTTTGACTAGCATGTCCCTTTAAATATAAAACATAGAAAGAACAGAAATGAATATAGTGACCAATGAAATACAACCCTGGATGGTGTGATCTAAAGCAGACCAATCAGAAAAGTTCATTCTGCTACAAACTGTCCACATAGTATCCCAACTGCCTCTTTTCACTTTGCTGCTCTCAAAGATAAGTATTATATGAGTTGCCTCAGTTTAATTTAATTTTAATTTATATTTAATTGTATATTTTGACTTCTATGTCTTTATAATGTGTTTGTCTTTATCTTATTGTTCATTAGAAAACATCTTTTTTGTTTTTTCTTATTATTTTTACGCTATTTGTTGTTCAATTTTATTACTTTATTTTTTCTTTCAATACTATTTTCTGTCTTACTTTTTACTTTATTCTATATTCCCTTTGTTTCCGTTTTATTCTTTTCGTTTCCGTTTTTTTTCTATTTTATTTCGTGCCTTATGTATCTACTTTTAATAACCTTACCTTTTGTTTTGCTTTTGTGTTTTTGGGAGTTTATTTCTCTTTATTCTATCTTATTTTCTCCTGCTTCCCTGCAGTCGCTCTGCTGAGCGCTTCTGCTGTCGCCATTTTCTTTTTCAGTGTTGTGCCGAAGCCACGCCCCCTTTAAGTGACGCATCTATTTTGTCTCCGATCTGTCACTATCGTCTTTCCTGCCCTCTCTCTCTTCATAGACGGTATGCCCCCATTTACCTCACAATTTGTTACGAATAGTATCTAGTTTATTTAATACATTTTAGACAGCTTTGTTACTGGGTATATAAACATTTTTTTCTGTTCATAATATTATTTATATATAAATTGTCTGATAGTTTTCAGATTTTCATATTTATTTGATTTAAGTATAATTAGATTAATTTTATTATAATGTCAGCAGACGAATCTCACTCATTATCTGAAGTCTATTCAAAATATGATAGACAGCTCTATAAAAGATTTCCGTAATCAATTTCAGACAGTTATAAAATCTGTCAGAGCTCTAATTCTCCTTAGAAAGCTAAAAAAAAGAAAAAGCATTTATCTAAAAAATATAAGAATGTTTTATTTAAAAAGAGATTTGGTAAAGGAGCTTCTAGTAGTCTGAAAAAAATCAGACAAAAGAATAAATTCTCATTTTATAAAAAATAAAATGATTTCAAAAAGCAGCCAAGAGGAAAGTAGACTTAGTTTCTACATCTGAGTTTTCGGACTCCAACACGGACACTGATGATAATTCTTGGCATTCAGTTTAAACGCAAGAGTTTTCAGATAGCTCTTCATCTAGTTATTCCCCCAAAAATAAAAAAAATAAAAAGTCCATTAAAAAACCTAAGATCAAATTAATTGATAATGAGGGACAAGAATATTTAGATCCAGAAGATTTACAGCACCCTCTTATTGGAGACCTTCAAAGAGGGTTGCTAAATTTCTGAACCATTATATGAGGAAATCTCTTTCAGCTAAAGCTAGGTCCACTCTCAGGGCAGAATGTCCTAGGTCAGACTTGCCTCATAAATCTTCTGTTACACCAGAAGTTGATGCAAATATAGTAAAGTTTGTAGGTAATACAAATTTTAAAGTTAAAAAAGGGCCTGATAGATTTTTGAAGGCATGCCAGGATAGATTCCTGGACACTTTAGGCCCGATTACTAAGATATTTGAATTAACAGAAGAGGCTATTGGTAATAAATCTATGTTAGATCCATATATTATAAGACAATGGATCCAACGTTCGTTTTTTTTTGTTGGGGGATGCAAATACTGCATTATCTACTCAACGTAGAATAATTATTTTACGCAAAAACATAAATTATGCTTACCTGATAATTTAATTTCCATCTTTGGGAGGAGAGTCCACTGCTTCATTCATTACTTGTGGGAATTAAGAACATGGCCACCAGGAGGAGGCAAAGACACCCCAGCCAAAGGCTTAAATACCTCCCCCACTCCCCTCAATTCCCAGTCATTCTGCCACTGGAACAAGGAACAGTAGGAAATTATCAGGTAAGCATAATTTATGTTTTCCATCTTAATGGGAGTCCACTGCTTCATTCTTTACTTGTGGGAACAAATACCCAAGCTCTATAGGACACTGAATGTAAAAAACGAGAGGGTAAAAGGAGGCGGACCCTATCTCTTGATTGATGTTGTGAATTGACACAACCTTAGAAAGAAAACCTAACTTGGTTCGTAGAACAGCCTTATCAGCATGGAAAGCCAGATAAGGAGGGACGCATTGCAAGGCAGTAATCACAGATACTCGCGCAGAAGCAATAGCCCGTAGAAAAGGAACCTTCCAAAAACAAAAATTTAATGTCTACTTCATGCATAGGCTCCAACAGAGCCCGTGCAAAACCTAAAGAACAAGATTTAAACTCTTGTGCAGTAACACAGACAGGGACAAAATCTGTCCCCTCAGGGGACTTGCAGAAAAGCCCTTCTCCAGTTCATCCTGGAGAACAGAATAAGTAGGTCCTCCAGACCTTATGATAAATGCGACGAGCAACCAGCTATGAGCTTGAATGAGAGTAAAAATAACACTCTCAGAAAACCCTCTCTTGGCTAGGACTAAGCGTTCAATCTCCACGCAGTCAGCCTCAGAGATCTAGACATAGATGAACAAAGAGACCTTGGTCAGCAGATCCCTGCGACAAGGTAACTTCCACGGAGGAGATAACGAAATCCCCACTAGTCCGCGAACCATATCCTTCGCGGCCAAGATGGGCAATCAGTATCACTGAGGACTGCTTGATTCGAGCCACTACACTAGGAAGTAGTGGTAATGGCCATAAAAGATAAATTAGATTGAACCTCCATGGCACTGTTAATGCTTCATTCATTACTTGTGGGAATTAAGAACATGGCCACCAGAAGGAGGCAAAGACACTCCAGCCAAAGGCTTAAATACCTCCCCCACTCCCCTCATCCCCCAGTCATTCTGCCACTGGAACAAGGAACAGTAGGAGAAATATCAGGGTAAAAATGCTGCCAGAAGAATAATATTAAATTGAGGTCCGCCCCCCGGAGAAACGGGCGGCAGCAGTGGACTCTGCTCCCACAGATGGAAATGAAATTATCAGGTTTATGTTTTCCATCTTAATGGGAGGAGAGTCCACTGCTTCATTCTTTACTTTTGGGAACAAATACCCAAGTTCTAGAGGACACTGAATGAAAAAAACGGGAGGGTAAAAGGAGGCGTACCCAATACTGAGGGCACCACAGCCTGCAGAACATTTCTCCCAAAAGCTGCTTTCGCCGAAGCAAAAACATAACATTTGGAAAATGTTGCAAAAGTATGTAAAGAGGACCAAGTAGCCGCCTTACAAATCTGCTCCATAGAAGCCTCGTTCTTGAAGGCCCAAGAAGAGGCCACAGCTCTAGTTGAATGAGCCGTAATCCTCAGAGGAGGCTTATGTCCTGCTGTCTCAATGCGAAACAGAGGACATTTCTCAGCCAAAAAGATAAGGAAGTCGAGGAGGCCCTCCGACCCCCATACTTTCCGGAAAGAGAACAAACAGAGAAAGAAGTTTGTCTAAATTCCTTCGTGGCCTGAAGTTAGGACTTCAAGGCACAAACCACATCCAGAATTATGTTGAAACCGTTCCTTCGACGAAGAAGAAGTAGGACATAAGAAAGGAACCACAATCTCTTGATTGATGTTGCGAATTGACACAACCTTAGAAAGAAAACCTAACTTGGTTCATAGAACAGCCTTATCAGCATGGAAAGCCAGATAAGGAGGGACGCATTGCAAGGCAGTAATCACAGATACTCTGCGCGCAGAAGCAATAGCCCGTAGAAAAGGAACCTTCTAAAAACAAAAATGTAATATCTACTTCATGCATAGGCTCCAACGGAGCCCGTGCAATACCTAAAGAACAAGATTTAAACTCCAAGGAGTAGCAATAGATCTAAACACAGGTCTGATCCTAGCAGAGCCTTAACAAGTGACTGCACATCAGGAAGCTCAGCGGACCTCTTGTGCAGTAACACAGACAGGGCCGAAATCTGTCCCCTCAGGGGACTTGCAGAAAAGCCCTTCTCCAGTTCATCCAGGAAAACAGAATAAGTAGGTCCTCCACACCTTATGATAGATGCGACGAGCAACCAACTACGAGCTTGAATGAAAAATAACACTCTCAGAAAATCCTCTCTTGGCTAGGACTAAGTGTTCAATCTCCACACAGTCAGCCTCAGAGATCTAGACATAAATGAACAAATCGAACTTGGTCAGCAGATCCCTGCGACAAGGTAACTTCCACGGAGGAGATAATGAAATCCCCACTAGTCCGCGAACCAAATCCTTCGCGGCCAAGACGGAGCAATCAGTATCACTGATGCCTGCTTGATTTGAGCCACTACACTAGGAAGTAGTGGTAACGGCCCAAAAACTTTAATTAGATTGAACCTCAAAGGCACCGCTAATGCATCTGTTAGCTCCGGCTGAGGATCCCTGTACCTCGACCCATATTTGGGTAGCGTATTGAGACGACAAAAGATCTTCCTCTTGCAAATCTCTGCAAACACTCAGGATGGAGAGACCATTCCCCCGGATGAAAGGATTGTCTGCTGAGGAAATCCGCTTCCCAGTTGTCCACACCCAGAATGTGGATAGCTGACAGCGAACAAATGTGGGTCTCCGCTCACTCCAGAATCTGAGATACTTCCCTGATAGCTAGGGAGCTTCTCGTTCCCCCCTGATGGTTGATGTAAGCCACCGAGGATATATTGACTGATTGGAATCTGATAAACTGGAATGAACCCAGCAGAGGCCAAACCTTCAGAGCATTGTATATTGACGAAAGATCCATAATGCGATCGGGAAGGAGCTTTTCCTCCGGAGACCATAGGCCTTGTGCCTTCCTGGCACCCCAAACAGCTCCCCATCCTGACAGACTCACAACCCTAGTCACAATCACCCAGAATGGTCTTGAGATGGACATCCCTTGAACAAGGGATCCGGACAAAAACACCATCGATCGGTTGTCCAGAGAAATCTGTTAGGACAGATACGAATGATCGCCATTCCACTGCTTCAGCATGCGCAGTTGCAACAGTCTGAGGTGAAACCTGGCAAAGCTGAACACCATGAGACCAATTACCTCCGTATCCTGAGCCACAGATGGCCTTAAGGAGGTCTGGAAGACAAGACATGTTGAAACTAGCCTGCAACGTCTCTGGTCTGGTAGAAATATTCTCATGTCTATGGAGACTATTATAGTACCCGATAATTCTACCCTGGTACCTGATACAAGAGAAATCTCTCTAGATTTATCTTCCATCCATGGGTTCGAAGAAGACAGAGGAGAGATTCTGAATGGTCCACTCTCCGAAAAGTTTATTGGAAAATGCTGCGTTGGCCGGGAATCAAACCCGGGTCAACTACTTGGAAGGCAGCTATGCTCACCACTATACCAGCGAGACCAAACAGAAGATCAATAAACTGGAAGTGCTAGTCCAGGAACGCAAACCTTAGGAACTGGAAGTGGTCCTTGAGGATTGGTATGTGAAGGGAGCATCCTTCAGACAGGAGAGAGAGGAGGAAACTGCCCTTGGGTGGCTGAGACTTGAAACCTATCTTGTAACCCTGAGCTATGACCTCCAGGACCCATGGATCCTGCATGTCCCTGAACCAAGCGACTGAAAAGAGCGACAGTCTGCCCCCTACACGATCCAGAAGAGAACCGGGGACCGCACGTTCATGCTGACTTAGACTCAGCGGGCTTCTTGCTCTGCTTGGATCTATTCCAGGACTGAGCTGGCTTCCAAGAGCTCTTGGTTTGCTCAGGCTCAGCGGAGGACTGCTGACATGGGCTTTATCAAAACGAAAAGAACAAAAATTGTCCCTTAGACTTGTTCATTGTCCCTTGCCCCCTGTGACCGTGGAGATAATTGAGTCTAGGCCTGGACCAAACAAAATCATTCCCTTACAGGGGAGGGGAAGAAGTCTAGACTTAGAAGTCATATCCGCAGTCCATGACTTCAGCCAGAGCCAGACGGGCCTGAACAGCAAAAGCCTTAGCATTTAGGCGAATATCTGCCTAATAGCATCACAGATAAAAGAATTAGCAACCCTCAAGGAAGTAAATCTTTCCTGAGTAACGTCGAGTGGACCTCTCCACCCCGATCAAATCCTATAAAGGAGTCACACCAGAAGGTAGTTTCTCCAGCAACCGTGTCAATGGCTGCCTCCAGTTGAAACAAATTTCCCGTATGTAGAAACAACATTCTTAACAGATTTTCCATCCTTTATCCATGGGCTCTTAAAACGAAGAGCTATCCTAAAAATAAGTTTAGCAAGGGTGAAGATAGCACCATCCCTTTTAGGGACGGAACCTCACAACTCCTTTGAGAGTCCAGGACCGGGAACAATTTGTTAAAAGGAGAAGAGAGGAACAATCCAGTCCCATTCATTCTTAATAATGTTCGCCATCTAACAGGAGCAGGGAAGGATAAAGTACCACCCTGTCCTCAAACTCTATCCAATTTAGGAATCAAAGGTTCTTCAGGCAACTTGGCCTCTGGAACCACTGAATTCGCCAAAAAACTTCCTTTAGAAGAAAGTGCAAATTCCTAAAACTAAAGTCTGGTTCCTCCGCAGCCGGAGGTTTAGAGGCAGCAGACTCCGACCCAGAATGTTCATACTCTGAAGTCTCAGAAAGAACTTCATGCTCGGATAACCCTATTAGTTAAATCCAATAAATTATCTGATGTGCAATATGTAACCTTTCGCTTGCGCTAGCAGGGCGAGGTAAAGCATTAAAGGCCACAGACACCGCTGACTGAGCTGTGCAGTAACGTCTGGTTTGCTACGGGAAAACTGCAAGTGTAGAGAGATAAGCATGTAGGGTACGCACCTCACTGGATGACAGCTCCTCAGAGGTGGACGGCTCAGTGGTATCAAACATGTTTGATATTATCACATTATCAAGGCATATGGAACATAATTGAGGGGGTGGCATCACAATATAAACAGGAATTACTCTTTAGGAATAGAGGGAGTGCCCTGCAATAACCGGAGAACTATAGAAATAAAACATCTTATTTTATTAAAAACTGCACCTTTATATCCCAATGGCGGGGGCACTCACCACCTCCCATGACCCAAACAGTACAGAGAGTTAGGACTCCTCTCTGATAGACACCCGGTCAGGAAGAGGGAATGAATCACATGGCGCACAATGCAGGACTGTCCCTGCTATGAGAAAAAGCGCGCCAAGCTTGTAAGCTGCATGGCTCTCAAAGTGAAAGTGAAACCTGTATATTCCATAACAGCCTATGAGCCCATAACATCTCACACATAAAAGCAGCATAAAATCAAATAAACATATAATTTAATAATCCCCCTCAGGAGATATTAACCCTTGATTCTATACAGATAAAAGGAGTCACACTGTGACCCTGTCTTCTAGCGTTATCAAACATGTATAAAAAATGAAACGATCGAGGGCAGAGCAGACCAGCACCTAAGATCATTGTGTGAAGTTGAAGCTCCATGAGACCAACAACCAGTTAAGCTTGATATGGGATTGAAATACCCACAAGAAGCATGGAAATATTGCACATGAAGTGAGCGGAGCACAGAAACTAGATGCGGAGTGAGTAATAGTTGACTTGTCAGCTAGCAACGCACATACAGAAACGGGACGATAATAGAGACCTAACTACGCCACACTTTCCAAACAGCACGGTAGATGAGACACTAATAACGGAGTGCAAAGGCAGCGGATAATCCCGTCATTGATAAACATCTCACTGGCGGGCGCAGCTCACTTTGATACACAAGAATGCTCTGAATCAACAGGTATTTAAAAAATTCACTCAATAAATGTCGCGAATGCCGCCATAATGGACACATAAGGGGTTTATTCCAATAAATGTTAATTGAACATATGCAAATGCACAATAGAAGACAGACTATCTATGCAAGCCAAAAATTAACAGACATACCGACAAAAACGGAGTACTAAGCAGCAAGAATAAAAAAAAATCACAATCATAGGCTCCAAACATAGGAGATGTCTTTAATCTTGCTTGGATGAATGATACATAGTTGGAGCAGGATACACTACATTCGCATATGATGAAAATATCTTGAGGGGACAATTATAATAGCGATATGCAGCGTTTTTGTCTTTAAGCAAACAGAGACATTGCGTAACATATAATTATAGGATAGCCATATTCAGTTTATATTCTGTACCATAAGTCTACAGATTTGCATATACCCCGAAAACCACATTGTATTCTAAGTATGGTGTCTAAACGCACAAAATCGGATAAACCCGTTAAAAGCTCCACTACCCCAACCCATAAACTACATAACTTTTTTGTTCCAAAATAAAGCTTTATTGGTAAAAGATTTGACAATGTATAAATGCACATGAAACCATTACAACATAGGATCATTAACAATGATACACATTAGTTTTAGCTTATCTTCTCTTTTACATCGTATCTTTGAAGACGTACCATCAAGTGATTAAGAGTGAATCTTTTACTATACTTATTAAAAAATTTCTAAAATTAAAAGTATATACTTTGAAAGAACCATATTTTATCAGGCATTATAGAGAAGGAAGTGTTTATCAAACTCTCGGTTTTATTTATTACACTGCCGAGACTATCTGGATACCTGATATTAGCTCTTCTGCCAATGCAGAAGGAAAAAGTCAACCAGACTGGAAAATTAGTAAGAGAATAGAGAGAAAGTGAGAAGTGTCGGGTGACTACGGAAGGGGGAGGAGGGGAAGGGTAAAAAAAAAAAAAAAAAAAAGGGGGAAGAATATATACTACATACTGCCGTTGCCCACTGAGTTAAAGTCCTCGGCCCTCCCAAGTTAGTAACATCATTTCGTGAGTGCAGAGCTTACCAATTCTTAAATAATTATACCTCTCTAACCTCAATAGCTCTCCCACCTTAGCCTTCCATTCCAACATATTTGGAGTGTTTTGTTTTTTCCAGTATAAGGGGATAAGACCCTTTGCAGCATTCAGCATTAACAGGAGGAGCAAGTACTTATCCTCCCCTATAACCTTGGGCAGGTGGTGATAGATTAGATAATTAGGATTTGGGGGGATAATAACCCCAAGTATTCTGCTCATTTCCCCCAGTGTCATGTCCCAATAAGTTTTTATGTATGGGCAAGACCACCAGATATGAATTAGGGTACCCTCCTCACCACATCCTCTCCAGCATCCCCCACTAGTCTGTGGATATATTTTTTTGAGTCTCTGGGGGGTGAGGTACCATCTGCTTAGTAACTTAAAATGTGATTCCTGTATTTTAGCTGAGACAGATGCCCTCCTCGCCCTCTCGAATATCTTTAACCACTCCTTATCAGTAATGTCTAGTCTCAGGTCTTCCTGCCAGGCCTGTGTGTAAGTTGGGAGGGGAGTCTTGCTACCTATGACCAAGATTTTATAAATCTGCGAAATCAGGTGTGATGGGGTGTGTGACATGGTACAGAGCATCTAAAAGGGTGTCCTACCCTCTGGTTAGGGCGGCCCTGTTCTTATGTGTATTAAAGTAGTGTCTAACTTGCGCCTCTCTAAACCACGATGAGAATAGATCACCATCCCACTCAATCAGTTCTGGCCTAGCTTTCATCTTATCCTGGTGAAGGATATTGAGTATTGCTGCGTCCATTAGGTTGTATAACTTTTCTGGGAAATATGGCCCTGTTTCTACATCCACATCAGGGTTCTCTCTTAACGGCGTGACGGGGGAGTCAAAGGTGGACAATCCGGAGTCTGTATTGATTAATCTATCCCACCCCGAAAACGCGCCGTCCAGTAGTGGGTATTTTTTGATTATGATTGGTCTGTTATTAGGGGATATCCACGCCAGTGTCCCCGTATTACCCCTCTTTAAAATAGCATTATCTAGGTGGATCCATGCCTTTTGCGGCGAGTTTTGGCACCACTCCACTATTCTTTGGAGAGATATAGCCCTTTGGTAGATCCGCAAATCAGGGACGCCTATGCCCCCCCTATCCCTAGGCATGTAGATAGTTTTTTTCCTTATCCTAGGCCTGCAGCCATTCTATATGTATGACTCCATGGCTGACTGCACTTGGTGCAGATAGTGTGAGGCTGATGCCAAAGGAATAGTCTGGAGGATGTAGAGAACCCTGGGCAGGACATTCATTTTAACCACACCCACCCGACCCAACCATGAGATGGTTTTATTCTTCCAATTTGCCAGATCCCGCAGGATCTCATCCCTGATACGCTTATAATTGATCTCTGTTATGTCTTTTATATTCAATGTAATTGAGATACCTAAGTATTTTAAGGTATGGTGAGCTATTTTTATCGGACAATCCCGACCAAGGGCCTCAAACTCCCCATGGGGGACAGAGACGTTCAAGATCTCAGATTTGGAGGGGTTGAGCACAACATTCGACACACTACCGAACTTTGTGAATTCATCCAGGGCGACCTGCAGAGACTGGCCAGGATCGGTGATCGTCAAGAGTATGTCATCCGCATACATCGCGAGTTTGTATTCAGAGCCTCCGACAGACAATCCTTTGATTTGTGGATGAGCCCTGATTTTACTGGCCAGTACTTCTATCGTAAGGGCAAATAGGAGGGGGGAAAGGGGGCAGCCTTGTCGTGTCCCGTTTTTAATCGGGAAGATGCTAGACAGGGTTCCATTCACCCTAACTTTCGCGTTCGGAGCAGAGTACAGTGACATGATTCTATTAATAAATTTGGGCCCAAAACCAAACTTATCCAAAGTTTGTCGCATGAATGACCAATCAATCCGGTCAAACGCTTTTTCAGCGTCGGTTGATACCACCGCCATTGGGATCTTATTATTATGGGCATACGAGATTAACTGTATAACTCTTAGGGTGTTGTCCCTAGCCTCACGTCCAGGAATAAATCCCACCTGGTCTGTAGAAATTAGCTGCGGGAGGAATTTGTTAAGACGATTGGCGATGACTCTGGCCAGAATCTTAACGTCCGAATTTAGGAGGGATATAGGACGGTAATTTTCCGGTCTGTCCTCTGCTTTCCCTGGCTTAGGGATCACAACTATGTGCGCCTCCAACATGGTATGGGGCAAATGGGGGGTCTCCGTCAAGGTATTAAACAATTTCTGCATCTCTGGGGCCAGAATATCAGCAAAGAGTTTATAGTACTTAGCTCCATAACCGTCCGGCCCCGGGCTTTTACCTGCAGTAAGGTCCATTATGGCCTGTTTGATTTCTACTAATGTGATTGGGGACTCAAGGGCCTCAGAGTCCTGTTCAGTTAGTTTGGGCAGATCTGCTTCCAGCAGATATTGTCTTATCCTCTGCGCCCTTTCAGATGAAGGGAGGATCATCTCATCCTCCTCCGCCCGTGGTTGAATATTATAGAGGGACTTATAGTATTCACCAAAAATTTCTGCTATTGACTTCCCGTCCTCCCTGGGAACCCCCTCTCCATTCACCATTCAGTGAACATAATGTTTTGTTCATTTGCGTGAGATTGCCCTGGCAAGCAACCTCCCCGCCTTGTCCCCTTGTTCAAAGAAATGCTGTTTTAAGAACAGCGCCTTTTTTTGATAGTCTTCCTGGAGGAACTCAAGTAAGGCTGACCTAGCACAAGCCAAATCTCCCCTAAGTTTCTCATCTGTGGGGTGTAATTTGTGCTCCTGCTCACTGATTTCAACCCTGGACAACAGTGCTTGGTACTGTTTTTTTATTTGCTTCATCAGCTTAGCCTTTTGCTTAATCAAGAGACCTCTAATTGTACATTTGTGGGCTTCCTAGATAGCTGTATCTTGAGATTCAGTATCTGCATGTATACAGAAGTATTCTGCTAAAGCCCTTTTGACCTCCAGCCTAAAGACCTTATCTTCCAACAATGTGTCATCCAACCTCCAAATGTAAGGAGTGACCGGCACATCTGGCCACAGGATGGTACAACTGATTGGCGCATGATCAGACCATGTGATATTGTGTATATTACTACTTGTTGTTATGGTAAGGCCTGCTGAATCTGTGAGTAAGTAATCTATTCTAGAATACTTCCTGTGTGGATGGGAATAGAATGTAAAAATTTTTGTGGTAGGGTGGTGTACACGCCAGATATCATGTAATGCTAATTCTCTCAATGAGGAGATCATTCGTTTAAGGTTCCTATGGGGGACACTGGAGAATCCGTTCGAGGTGTCTAATGCTGGGTTTAATGATGCGTTTAGATCACCTCCCATAAACAAAATGCCACGCTGCACTTCCAATACTTTATGTGTTATTTTCTGAAAAAAAAGGCGTTGAGCTTGATTGGGGCAATATATATTAGCAAGTGTGACAAGTGTGCCACATAGTGACCCCGTAAGGATGATGTACCTACCCTCAGGGTCACGATATACCTGATGGAGCTGGAAAGGGGTTTTTGAACTGATTAGGATGCCCACCCCGTTTTGCTTCTTGGGACCTGACGCAAAGTAAGCTACGGGATAGTGATGGCTAAACCATTTAGGTTCATGAGCAGCAGAAAAATGAGTCTACTGCAAAAAGATGACATCCCCCCCTTTTCTATGTAAGTCCCTTAACACTATTGAGCGCTTACCTGGGCTATTGATACCTTTAACGTTGATAGAAATCAACTCAGTAGGCTGGTGCCCAGCCGCAGGCCGGGAACGTGCCATGTTACCTGAAAAAAAAAAAAAGGGGGGGGGGGAGGGGGAGAAAAGGGGAGAGGTGGGAAAAGACGAATGAGGGATAGGAGAAGGGTGAGAAGGAAATAGAGGGGGAAGAGAGTAGAAAGAAGCTAGGAGGGCAGAAAAAAGAAAGGAGGGTAAAGAAGAAAAAGAGAAGAGTCAAAGAAGGGAATTGCCTGAAAGTGCAAAATAATATAGCTAAGTGGTGCCAAACTATTGCAACTATACAAACAGCAATATACAATCTTTGAGCATATAAAGCACAATTCAGACTCGATCTAAGATTCGAGTGCAATCCAAGTAATTAAACTTACCAATTAGGGAAAGTGTTCCCTGTGTTCTTACAAGACCTATGGACTTTTAAACATTAAACAAATACATTCTTCAGGTTAAACCTTATTCAGTTCTTCTATACCCATTTTTCTGAACTAAGCTATAATAACAATAATAAACTAGCACGAAATAAAATATAGGGAGGGTCCCTGAACTCTTATGGGCTTTTACTTCTGCACATTGTTGTGACCATACAATCTAATGTTTCTATATTTCTATATTTGGGGGGGTTGGGGTCTATGGTTGCGCATGGGCTTGGGTATACTGCTATAGCCCCTAATGAATCAGACAATATACTATTATCGTATAGCAGCAGAGTGTATCCTGATCTGCAGTGTATCTATAGCATCCCCCCACCTCACTTTTAAATGGGTCCTCCTTAGTGACCTGTGCTACATTCCCTATAAAATAAACCTTTAACTATATAATAACTTGTAGCTTAAATGTGTGAAACAAATATGCTTAGGCAAAGCAATTGTCCAAACCTGAAAGGAACAGACTCTTGTCAGTGTCCAGATATATCCCTAGTGGGACACAATAGTGGGAATTTGAGATCAAACCTGACTCCGAGTCCAGATAGGGTTCCTCACACTAAGAGACCCTGATTCAGCCAGGGAGTTGCTGAATCTCCTCATGTGCCTCATCCACTTGATCCGCTGGGGCCCCCGGCCTCCTCTGTGGTGGTCGTATGTGGAGACCTAAGGCTTGATTAAAAGAAGGCAGGTCCTCTATGTTTCTGAAAACATGTGTTGTGTTGTTCCTTGATACGATTAGACAAGTAGGGAAGCCCCATCTATAGGGGATATTTTGGTCCGTCAGCGTGGAAGTAATAAACCGGAGGTCCCGTCTTTTCTGTAGGGTGGCCGGACACAGGTCGGAGTAAACCTGTATCTCAGATCCCCTAAATTCTATTAGCTGTTTTGCTCTGGCCATCCGTAGAATGTCCTCTTTGTCTTTAAAGGATAGCAATTTTAATATTATGTCTCTGGGAGGGGCCCTGTTTGGCGGTTTAGGGCGCAAGGCCCTGTGTGCCCTCTCTATAGGGATCTCGGGGCCTGCTTCTGTATTCTTAAGGTGTTTGACAAAGTCTTGTATGTAGGCCTGGATAGCTGGGGGTTCTACCATTTCCGGGACTCCCCTCAGTCTCAAGTTGTTTCTGCGGCTTCTATTTTCCAAGTCCTCTATACGGTCCATTAACGTGTGTACTGTGCTTTCCTGAGCCTGTATGAAGCTGGCCTGGAGTTGGAGGTCTGAGTTGAGCGCTTCATGTTTCTCTTCAATTTGAATGACTCTATGGTCAACTGCAGCTATTTCTTTCTTCAGCTCACCGAACATGGACTTAAAGTCTTTCATAGCTTCCTTTATATCATCCTTAGAGGAGAGGTGTCTGATATCCTCTTTAGTCAAAAATTTTTGCTGTCCATTAACAGGCTCAGAGCAATGGACTTGTGCTGTGGCCGCTATAATATGTGGGTCGGGCCTGGTGGCTGGGGTGGTCGGGTCTGCAGCAATCAAATAGTTCTCCATCATAGAGGACTGGGTACTTTTAGCAGGTTTAGAATTTCTTTTACTGGTCATCACTGCAGCTCACTGGCAGCTCCTGTAACTGCTATCAATTGATAGTTTCTGTATACTGTGGCAGAGGCTGCAAAGTGCCTAATCAAGCTATATATTTCTTATGTCAAGGGCAGAGATAGGTCCAGCCACTATCTTTGAAATTATTTTTGAGGGCTTCAGTTGTGACAAAAAGTATATGGGTGAAATAGTGCTGTTTTAATTAAAGGTCCCCTCAAGATCACTGGGCCACTCTCAAAGGTGAAGCTTACAGCTTCTGTCTGCCACCCACTGGTACTTAGATCTATTCTGGCTCAGTGAGCATCCGGAAATCTCTGCTATATTAGAATCAGGCACTAGGCCCAGTGCGGCCTAACTCTGGGGAAACTGCGTGAACTTCCAGCAAGGGCTCCAACCTCTGCTATACTCAGGAGGTTATTCCCTCTATCTGTCAACCCGGTAATCAAAGAGGGATGATGTAGTGAGCCCCACCGATCCGTCTGCGCCACCAAGGGCCCAAGCCTTATGTGAGGGTAAGTTCTAAGAGGGTCCCCCTACGGTCAGAGCCAGGATCGGCCGCACCGGTCAGTGCTTTGAGGCTATTCCCTTCAGCCCCTCCCGCCGCGGGTACTCACGGAGTCCGGAGCTATCTGGTAGTCGTGATCCCTGAAGGACCTCTTCAATGCTCCGTTGCCCTCTCTCTCTAGTGGATTTCCGACTGTGTCTCCGTCGCGGCTATCGCCGCGTCACCTCCAACCGCGGGACTTCAGCCGGTTTTATAATCAGTCTAAGCGGTTTCGCTCAGATCGGCGGCAGCAGTAGAGTGGCAAGTGGGGGTGACAAATCGCCAATATCTGAGCCTCCGAATGCTGTTCCCTCAATCCTCTGGGCAAGATCCTTAGGCCTCAATCAGGCGCGTGGCCTCCAGAACACCGGCTCTCCCGGTCTGCTGCAAAAAAACATAATTTATGCTTACCTGATAAATTCCTTTCTTCTGTTGTGTGATCAGTCCACGGGTCATCATTACTTCTGGGATATTATCTGCTCCCCTACAGGAAGTGCAAGAGGATTCACCCAGCAGAGTTGCTATATAGCTCCTCCCCTCTACGTCACCTCCAGTCATTCGACCAAAGACCAACGAGAAAGGAGAAGCCAAGGGTGTAGTGGTGACTGAATTATAATTTAAAAAATATGTACCTGCCGTAAAAAACAGGGCGGGCCGTGGACTGATCACACAACAGAAGAAAGGAATTTATCAGGTAAGCATAAATTATGTTTTCTTCTGTTATGTGTGATCAGTCCACGGGTCATCATTACTTCTGGGATACCAATACCAAAGCAAAAGTACACGGATGACGGGAGGGATAGGCAGGCTCATTATACAGAAGGAACCACTGCCTGAAGAACCTTTCTCCCAAAAATAGCCTCCGAAGAAGCAAAAGTGTCAAATTTGTAAAATTTGGAAAAAGTATGAAGCGAAGACCAAGTTGCAGCCTTGCAAATCTGTTCAACAGAGGCCTCATTCTTAAAGGCCCAAGTGGAAGCCACAGCTCTAGTGGAATGAGCTGTAATTCTTTCAGGAGGCTGCTGTCCAGCAGTCTCATAGGCTAAACGTATTATGCTACGAAGCCAAAAAGAGAGAGAGGTAGCAGAAGCTTTTTGACCTCTCCTCTGTCCAGAATAAACGACAAACAGGGAAGAAGTTTGGCGAAAATCTTTAGTTGCCTGCAAGTAGAACTTGAGGGCACGAACTACATCCAGATTGTGTAGAAGACGTTCCTTCTTTGAAGAAGGATTTGGACACAAGGATGGAACAACAATCTCTTGATTGATATTCCTGTTAGAGACAACCTTAGGTAAGAACCCAGGTTTAGTACGCAGAACTACCTTGTCTGAGTGAAAGATCAGATAAGGAGAATCACAATGTAGGGCTGATAACTCAGAGACTCTTCGAGCCGAGGAAATAGCCATTAAAAATAGAACTTTCCAAGATAACAATTTTATATCAATGGAATGAAGGGGTTCAAACGGAACACCCTGTAAAACGTTAAGAACTAAGTTTAAACTCCATGGCGGAGCAACAGTTTTAAACACAGGCTTGATCCTAGCTAAAGCCTGACAAAAGGCCTGGATGTCTGAATTTTCTGACAGACGCCTGTGTAACAAAATGGACAGAGCTGAGATCTGTCCCTTTAATGAGCTAGCCGATAAACCCTTTTCTAAACCTTCTTGTAGAAAAGACAATATCCTAGGAATCCTAACCTTACTCCAGGAGTAATCTTTGGATTCACACCAGTATAGGTATTTACGCCATATTTTATGGTAAATCTTTCTGGTAACAGGCTTCCTAGCCTGTATCAGGGTATCAATAACCGACTCAGAAAAACCACGTTTTGATAAAATCAAGCGTTCAATTTCCAAGCAGTCAGCTTCAGAGAAGTTAGACTTTGATGTTTGAATGGACCCTGAATCAGAAGGTCCTGTCTTAGAGGTAGAGACCAAGGCGGACAGGATGACATGTCCACTAGATCTGCATACCAAGTCCTGCGCGGCCATGCAGGCGCTATTAGAATCACTGATGCTCTCTCCTGTTTGATCTTGGCAATCAATCGAGGAAGCAGCGGGAAGGGTGGAAACACATAAGCCATCCTGAAGTTCCAAGGTGCTGTCAAAGCATCTATCAGAACCGCTCCCGGATCCCTGGATCTGGATCCGTAGCGAGGAAGTTTGGCGTTCTGGCGAGACGCCATGAGATCTATCTCTGGTTTGCCCCAACGTCGAAGTATTTGGGCAAAGACCTCCGGATGAAGTTCCCACTCCCCCGGATGAAGAGTCTGGCGACTCAAGAAATCCGCCTCCCAGTTCTCCACTCCCGGGATGTGGATTGCTGACAGGTGGCAAGAGTGAGACTCTGCCCAGCGAATTATCTTTGATACTTCTATCATTGCTAGGGAGCTTCTTGTCCCTCCCTGATGGTTGATGTAAGCTACAGTCGTGATGTTGTCCGACTGAAACCTGATGAACCCCCGAGTCTTTAACTGGGGCCAAGCTAGAAGGGCATTGAGAACTGCTCTCAATTCCAGAATGTTTATTGGCAGGAGACTTTCCTCCTGACTCCATAGTCCCTGAGCCTTCAGAGAATTCCAGACAGCGCCCCAACCTAGAAGGCTGGCGTCTGTTGTTACAATTGTCCAGTCCGGCCTGCTGAACGGCATCCCCCTGGACAGATGTGGCCGAGAAAGCCACCATAGAAGAGAGTTTCTGGTCTCTTGATCCAGATTCAGAGTGGGGGACAAATCTGAGTAATCCCCATTCCACTGACTCAGCATGCACAATTGCAGCGGTCTGAGATGTAGGCGTGCAAAGGGTACTATGTCCATTGCTGCTACCATTAAGCCGATCACCTCCATGCATTGAGCTACTGACGGGAGTTGAATGGAATGAAGGACACGGCATGCATTTAGAAGCTTTGTTAATCTGTCTTCTGTCAGATAAATCTTCATTTCTACAGAATCTATAAGAGTCCCCAAGAATGGAACTCTTGTGAGAGGCAAGAGAAAACTCTTCTTTTCGTTCACTTTCCATCCATGCGACCTTAGAAATGCCAGAACTAACTCTGTATGAGACTTGGCAGTTTGAAAGCTTGAAGCTTGTATCAGAATGTCGTCTAGGTACGGAGCTACCGAAATTCCTCGCGGTCTCAGAACCGCTAGAAGGGCACCCAGAACCTTTGTGAAGATTCTTGGAGCCGTAGCCAATCCGAATGGAAGGGCTACAAACTGGTAATGCCTGTCTAAGAAGGCAAACCTTAGATACCGGTAATGATCTTTGTGAATCGGTATGTGAAGGTAAGCATCCTTTAAATCCACTGTGGTCATGTACTGACCCTTTTGGATCATGGGTAAGATTGTCCGAATAGTTTCCATTTTGAACGATGGAACTCTTAGGAATATGTTTAGGATCTTTAAATCCAAGATTGGCCTGAAAGTTCCCTCTTTTTTGGGAACCACAAACAGGTTTGAGTAAAACCCTTGTCCTTGTTCCGACCGCGGAACCGGATGGATCACTCCCATTAATAATAGATCTTGTACACAGCGTAGAAACGCGTCTTTCTTTATTTGGTTTGTTGACAACCTTGACAGATGAAATCTCCCTCTTGGGGGAGATAATTTGAAGTCTAGAAGGTATCCCTGAGATATGATCTCTAGCGCCCAGGGATCCTGGACATCTCTTGCCCAAGCCTGGGCGAAGAGAGAGAGTCTGCCCCCCACTAGATCCGGTCCCGGATCGGGGGCCCTCGGTTCATGCTGTCTTAGGGGCAGCAGCAGGTTTTCTGGCCTGCTTGCCCTTATTCCAGGACTGGTTAGGTTTCCAGCCTTGTCTGTAACGAGCAACAGCTCCTTCCTGTTTTGGTGCAGTGGAAGTTGATGCTGCACCTGCTTTGAAATTCCGAAAGGGACGAAAATTAGACTGTCTAGCCTTAGCTTTGGCTTTGTCTTGAGGTAGAGCGTGGCCCTTACCTCCTGTAATGTCAGCGATAATTTCTTTCAAACCGGGCCCAAATAAAGTTTGCCCCTTGAAAGGTATATTAAGTAATTTGGACTTAGAAGTTACATCAGCCGACCAGGATTTTAGCCACAGCGCCCTACGTGCCTGAATGGCGAATCCTGAATTCTTAGCCGTAAGTTTGGTTAAATGTACTACGGCCTCCGAAATGAATGAATTAGCTAGTTTAAGGACTCTAAGCCTGTCCGTAATGTCGTCCAGCGTAGCGGAACTAAGGTTCTCTTCCAGAGACTCAATCCAAAATGCTGCCGCAGCCGTAATCGGCGCGATGCATGCAAGGGGTTGCAATATAAAACCTTGTTGAACAAACATTTTCTTAAGGTAACCCTCTAATTTTTTATCCATAGGATCTGAAAAAGCACAGCTATCCTCCACCGGGATAGTGGTGCGCTTAGCTAAAGTAGAAACTGCTCCCTCCACCTTAGGGACCGTTTGCCATAAGTCCCGTGTGGTGGCGTCTATTGGAAACATCTTTCTAAATATTGGAGGGGGTGAGAACGGCACACCGGGTCTATCCCACTCCTTAGTAACAATTTCAGTTAATCTCTTAGGTATAGGAAAAACGTCAGTACTCGCCGGTACCGCAAAGTATTTATCCAACCTACACATTTTCTCTGGTATTGCAACAGTGTTACAATCGTTAAGAGCCGCTAAGACCTCCCCTAGTAATACACGGAGGTTTTCCAATTTAAATTTAAAATTTGAAATATCTGAATCCAATCTGCTTGGATCAGAACCGTCACCTACAGAATGAAGCTCTCCGTCCTCATGCTCTGCAAGCTGTGACGCAGTATCAGACATGGCCCTAGAATTATCAGCGCACTCTGTTCTCACCCCAGAGTGATCACGCTTGCCTCTTAGTTCTGGTAACTTGGCCAAAACTTCAGTCATAACAGTAGCCATATCTTGTAATGTTATCTGTAATGGCTGCCCAGATGTACTAGGCGCCATAATATCACGCACCTCCCGGGCGGGAGACGCAGGTACTGACACGTGAGGCGAGTTAGACGGCATAACTCTCCCCTCGCTGTTTGGTGAAATTTGTTCAATTTGTACAGATTGGCTTTTATTTAAAGTAGCATCAATACAGTTAGTACATAAATTTCTATTGGGCTCCACCTTGGCATTGGAACAAATGACACAGGTATCTTCCTCTGAATCAGACATGTTTAACACACTAGCAATAAACATGCAACTTGGTTACAATCTTATTTAACAAAAACGTACTGTGCCTCAAAGAAGCACTAAACGATTAAATGACAGTTGAAATAATGAACTGAAAAAACAGTTATAGCATCACTCTTTAAAAACAACACAACTTGTTAGCAAAGGTTTGTTCCCATTAGTAAAGTAACACAAATTAAATTTTAAACATAAAAATCACAGAGCAACGTTTTAAAACACAGTCACTACATAAGTCTCACAGCTCTGCTGAGAGAATCTACCTCCCTTCAAAGAAGTTTGAAGACCCCTGAGTTCTGTTAGAGATGAACCGGATCATGCAGAAAATACAAGGCAGAGGACCTAAATAACAGGGGTCGTCGCCAGAATATCAGACTGACTGGAATTTTTTGATGCGTAGCAAAGAGCGCCAAAAACGGCCCCTCCCCCTCACACACAGCAGTGAGAGAGAAACGAAACTGTCATAATCAAAACAAGCAAACTGCCAAGTGGAAAAATAATGCCCAAATATTTATTCACTCAGTACCTCAGAAATGCAAACGATTCTACATTCCAGCAAAAACGTTTAACATGAATTAAATACCTATTAAAAGGTTTAATGTACTTTTACAGAGTAATTCCGGTGAAATACCATCCCCAGAATACTGAAGTGTAGAGTATACATACATGTCATTATAACGGTATGGCAGGATTTTCTCATCAATTCCATTCAGAAAATAAAAACTGCTACATACCTCAATGCAGATTCAACTGCCCGCTGTCCCCTGATCTGAAGCTTTTACCTCCCTCAGATGGCCGAGAAACAGCAATATGATCTTAACTACTCCGGTTAAAATCATAAGAAAAACTCTGGTAGATTCTTCTTCAAACTCTGCCAGAGAAGTAATAACACGCTCCGGTGCTATTGTAAAATAACAAACTTTTGATTGAAGTTATAAAAACTAAGTATAATCACCATAGTCCTCTCACACCTCCTATCTAGTCTTTGGGTGCAAGAGAATGACTGGGGGTGACGTAGAGGGGAGGAGCTATATAGCAACTCTGCTGGGTGAATCCTCTTGCACTTCCTGTAGGGGAGCAGATAATATCCCAGAAGTAATGATGACCCGTGGACTGATCACACATAACAGAAGAAAGAATAGTTTCTCCGTCAGGGGGATCCGTTGGGTGTTTCAGCTAGTGCTAGTTTTAGGGGAATAAGTGCTCGTTAATGCATTTGTTTTATGGTAAGAACAACAGGGACAACGGAGCTTTTTCAGCGAGCAGCCATCTCCATTTGTGGCTTGGCTCCGCCCCCCACTAAATAACTTTTTTAAAACTACTAAAATCCCCATAGAAGAGTCAAATGAGATGGAGGATACCATAAATGAAGCCACTGATTCAACATTAGATGCAGACGCACAGGCGCCATTGACAAGAGCAGATTTACAGTCTTTACCCTCTAAGGAGGATTTTACTGCATTAATCACGCAAGTGAGCCAGATAATTAAATCAAGCCTTGCAGAGGTTAAAAGGGATGTAAACGAAATTGGCAGCAGGATAGAACTTCTGGAGGAAGATGCAGAACAAACCAATAAATACTTAGACCAGCATGCCAGACAGTCCTCTCATCATCAAACTCTAATAGAACAACTTCAAGACCAGGCAGAGGACCTAAATAACAGGGGTCGTCGCCAGAATATCAGACTGAGAGGTATCCCAGAAACAGTACAAACAGGACAACTTCTTCCCTATCTGAATAGACTGTTTAATAATATCATGGATGCAGAGGAAGAAATAGAGTTCCCAATAGAAAGATATCATAGGGCACTGAGACCTGTCCCCAAAGATAAAGCACCACCTCATGACGTCATTATTAAGTTCTCTAGTTTTAGAGATATGGAAAATATATTAACTGCAGCGAGGAAGAAGCACCAAATTTCATTTGAAGGCAATCTTGTCTCATTTTTTGCAGATCTCAACCCTATAACTTTAACCAAAAGGAAAGAAGCTAGATATCTCATCCTACATCTGAGAGATCTAGGGATCCCATACAGGTGGGGATTCCCCTTCTGCCTAAAAGTGATTAAAGGAAATATATATATATAAGTCTCAGGAGGACATTGACCAATTTTGCTCTCAACTGGGCATCTCGAAGCCGACGTTTCCAAAGCTAACTGACAGAGGAGAGAAATGAAATATATACAAAATTATTTAGATTTAAAAATGGTACCCAGAGGCCCCAGGCTTAAAAAGGACTGCACTTTTGCATTACCAGATACACTTCAAACGGAATGGTTTGAAGCTTTGGAAACAGCATCTCTAAATCTTATGAAAATCATAATTAAAGCCAGAAACTTACAACTAACAGAGGTTAAGAATGATATTGAAACAGTTAAAAATAAAATAAATCAGATAGAATATGGTGAGGAGTATAAAATTATGCAGACCAAAATAATAAAAAGAATCTCGGAACTTAAAGGTAATATTATCCTACAAAAGAATTCAAAGTTTAAAAGAGATGTCACAGATTATAAGAAAAATGAGGATAATATACAGAATTCAGATCAAACAGATCAAGATAATAACATTGAGGAAAACATTAGTGATAATAGTAACATAGATCATTCTAGGAAAGAACTATCACACATATTCAGCAAGAAAAAGACTAATAATAAAACTCAAATGAATCAACATAATTATTCACATGACAAACAAAATGCAAATTACCAGCATCAAAATAGATTTAGAGATTCGAGTAGACAATTTAGGCCAAGGAAAGATTTTTATTATAATCACAACAATTATAATAGAGATCAATGGAATGAGGGATCGGAGGATTGGGATACAAAAACACCTGTAAGGAATACTAATAACAACTGGTATAATAATAATAGACAATATAGATCCCCACAAAGAGAATATAATGGATATAGGAATGAAGGTGGATATAATAAAACACATAATCAAAGGGATCATCCAAATTGGCATTATAATAAACACCAGAATAGAACGAACTACTATGAATTTAATAACAATAGACAATTTGATCAACAATACAGATAAAGAAACAGCTACAACAATAGGCAGATTGACAATGGACAATCCGATAGACAATATAATAACAGACAATTTGATAACACACAAGGTGATCAATACAGACAATCACATAACACATCCGGAAATCACTACATGCAATGTCACAACCACTCCAAAGAACATCAAAGAGATTCACATAACGACCACCAAAATTGGAGAATTCCATTACAGAACAGGTTTACACCATTAGATCAAACATATAGTCCACAGAGGACACATCATTATAGAAAACAATCCCATTCTAATATACAGGAGAACACTACACATAGCACACATTTTTTAGAGGATGCCCCCGCAATTGCGGGGACTTCAAGAGATTTTTTAGAGGCCCCAAAACCACCAAGAATGGTACAAGGAAAAAGAAGGCTAGAGGTAGAAGAGGGAGAGGAGCCTCTAAACAAGACAATAAAGACATAGTAAGTGAAATAAAAAGTGCCAAAAAAGTGGGTATATTTAACCTGAGTAAAATGACTTTAAATGATAAACAAGAAAAAGTACTAGAAAAAGGTCTAAGTTTTGCACCATCTTGTAAACTTAATAAGTTTGAAACTTTAATCAACATTAACCAGTATATTAGGAAACTAACGCTAAAAAGACATTTTCAAAAAAATCCCATACGAATGACAAATAGTAACTATACTCATACTGAATTAAAAGCCAAGTCCACTTTTTACCCCACACAGGAAAAGAGTGAACATATAAAACTATTTGAACAAAATATTAAAAAAGATTTAGAATCACTAGACCAGAACAAACCAATGAAGAAGAATTTAAGTAGGAAAGAAGTAGAGACACTGAAGGAATTACAGAATAATACAGAGATAATAGTGAAACCAGCGGACAAGGGCGGGGGGATTGTCATCATGGATCAAATCTATTATGTCACTGAAGCTAACAGGATATTACAGGATAAAACAACCTACAACAAACTTAAATTGAACCCTTTAAAGAAACAACAAAATAAATTAGAGGGGATACTTTTAAAAGCGAAAAAAAGTGGAGGGGGCGGAGCCGGCCGGGTACGAACATGGCCGCATTCTTTTAGAGCTCCGATACAGCCTAAGCCAGGGACACTATAACGGGGGTGTTATTCCCTATACCCAACTTCGAAAAGCATGGTTTAATGTCACAGAACAAGGGGGACATGAGATGACAGCATAATTTTCACCGCTTTTATATCCCAGACGCGCACAACCCGGGACAGAAGTTCCGGCCTGGTAACTACACAGCCTGAGTGGCGCAGCTGAAAAACCGCACCCGATGGAGTGAGAGACTGCTCTTGGATTTTGAGACCCGCACCAACCAAGAGAGAGCTGCGTGAGTACCCCACAGGGAAGAGATATTGACACACTTCTAAACCCCTCATGCTAAGTCTCTAAAAACGAACAATTGCTCATAACCACAAAGTTAGTTTCACGGACACCCACGTGGCTAACCCCGGGCAGTATAACATAACTCCATAGACTTTGCCCCAACGTTCTCCACACTCACAGTGACTGACCCTCTTATGAAGGGCTTGGGAAAGTATTGCCACTACGACCAGCTTATTTTGTGTTGGCCGTGAGCGCGCCGCAGACCCTTAAAGTATTGAGTGTAAAAGCCCAAGACACAGCCATGGCAGCCAGAAGAAAAACAAAAGGTGACAAAGCCACAAAACACCTAACAGCACAAGGCAACAAATTTAACGCCTTCTTTAAAACTTTGGAGGGCTCCATCTCTTGCACGGAAGACTCATCTACAGATGACATACAGGACAGGACAGATGAGACCCCGCTGGGGCCAGAAAGCCATTCTACTCTAGTCACAAAAGCAGACCTCAGCTCGCTGCCTACAAAAGATGACCTCTCTAACTTCATTAATCAAGTCAACAACACCATCAAAGAAGGGTTAGCCAGTGTAAAACGGGAGGTTAATGCTCTGGGTCACAGAGTCATGCAGTTGGAAGAACAATACGAAGAAGCCTCTAAAACCTCTGATAACATGGCGATGGCACTTGAACAACAGAACTCCACTATCCTACAGCTACAAGCCCAAGTAGAAGATTTGGACAACAGGGGTAGGCGACAGAACTTACGGATTAGAGGAGTTCCTGAACAAATCCTACCTCCCCAAATATCATCCTATTTGCAAAATGTATTTAAATACCTGTTGGAACTAAGGGCTGAAGAAAACATCCCAATTGATAGGGCCCACAGGGCTCTCAGAGCTAGACCACCTTCCTCCCCCCCCCCCCCCCAGAGACATCATACTATGTTGTCACAGATTTTCTGACAAGGAAAGAATCCTACAAGCAGCTAGGAAGAAATCCCCTATCCGGTTTGGCGAAGACCTGATCCAAGTTTATGCAGATCTAAGTGCGTTAACACTAGCCAAACGTAAAGAAGCGAGATACCTGACCTTACATCTGCAAGATCTCGACATCCAATACAGATGGGGATTCCCATTTGCCATTAAAGTCACTAAGGGGGACAAAATCTACACCTATAAGGATTCTGAGTATTTGGAAGATTTTTGCCGCCAGTTGGACATTCCACAACCTTCCTTACCATCACTAAAAGACAAAGACAGTGCCACCAAACCACAACCTAACCTACCACCTAGACCACAAAGACCAGAGTGGACAACAGTTCCGAAAAAGAAAAGAAACACCAACTTTGCCCAGCAGAACCCAGCCGTGACACATCTGACCCACCATGAAAAGCTCCAGGCTGAGAGATTCCGGACTTGCTCTAATTATATTAAAGGGACTGTGGTAACACTGAATAGACATTATAATCATAAGGTTGTTGGACCTTCATATATAGAGTCCCAGCACTCCAGGACCAATGTAGCGCCATAGTCTTACCTCTATTGGACATCCAAGTTCCCCTTCCCCCTTGTTTCACACACTCTCAAAAATGTATTGTATTGTAAACTCTGTCCCTTAGGCTAGGCCAACTTAGTATTTAATTGCTAGTTTACCCCCCCACTTAGGTAGCAATTGTGTTATTGCTTCCTGAGAAATAGAGTTGGGATCCCCAACTCAAAGTTAAGTGTTATGAAGTATGTTGAAAATGTTATGCTCTCAATCTTTCCTCCTCCTTATGTTTCTTCTTCCCTCTCAGCTCAGCCTCCACCATGGGCACCAGTCGACTCCACCTAAATGCAGCCTTATTACTAGGTGCTTCCAATTCTCTCCTGACCACCATTTACAGGTTTGCTACACCTCCCCGTGACAGTTCACATCAGGTAAGATCCCAAATTCATTTACATTTAAATCACACTCAGGACCCATCATGACTGACAAGACATTAGTTATTCTATCACAGAATGTTAAGGGCCTTAACTCGCCTACTAAACGATCCATAGCACTGAGAAGCTTCGCAAAACAGTCTGACTCTATCGTGTTTGTCCAAGAGACTCACTTCCTAAAGGACGCAGAACCCAGATTTACCTCAAAACAGCACCCACTATGTTACCTCAACTCCCTACACACTAAGAAGAAAAATGGCGTGGGCATATTAATACACAAAAACTTACAGTTTAACCTTACAAAACAAATAGCGGAAGCGGAGGGCAGAATCCTAATTCTGGTAGGCTCCCTCTTTAACAACCCAGTGACCCTAGTGAATGTTTATGCCCCCAACGCTAACAAATCCACATTCTTCCACCGCTTATTGAAATTAGTGACAGAAATCAAGAAGGGTACTTTAATATTGGGAGGGGACATAAATACAGCTCTTGACCCAAGACTAGATATCTCTACCAGTGCGTGACTGGCAAGGAACAAACCTCCCAACGCCATATATAACTGCCTCTCCCTGTTAGGCCTCATAGATATTTGGAGAGTACAGCACCCGACCCAAAAAAACTACACCTTTTATTCTCATCCTTGGTCGGTTTACACAAGGATAGATTACATATTAATTGACAGGAATCATCTATCTATGGTCAAAGACTCATCCATACAAACCACCCCATGGTCAGACCACTCCCGAGTGGAGATTGAGTTGTTATGGCCTAACCACCCAATCACACAGTTTGTGTGGAGATTGGATGACTCCCTTCTCCGCACCCCCCCTGTCAAGAAATCCCTAGAGAAATCCCTAATGGAATATTTTCGACTCAATGATACTCCAGAAACAAGTATCAGTACACTTTGGACTGCCCACAAAGCAGTAATTAGGGGAGAATGTATTAAACACTCTACTTTTAGGAAGAGGACATATAACAAAGAGTTGGAGTCCTTAACGACTCAACTCTCAGATCTAGAGCTCCGACACAAAAATACCCCGTCAGACACAACCCTTTATAACCAAATAGTGAAAGTCAGGCAAGACCTCAATAAAATATTACTGAAAGAGGCCCAGAGGAGGGCCCTCAACATTAGGAAATTGTACGCGTACAAGGGTAACAGAGTAGGCCCCCTGTTAGCTAAACTCCTGAGAGCTCAAACGAGCAAAAGCCAGATACAAAAACTGGCCTCCACTAACAACCACTACATATATGATAACAAACAGATAGCGAACTGCCTAAGCCAATTTTACTCTAAATTGTATAACCTTGAAGCCCCCACCACCCCCGACCACCTAGAGCACATGCAGTCTTATATCGACTCAGCCAACATAGCTAGACTAGAAACCCTACAGAGGGACGCGATGGAAGAGCCAATATCTATAGGAGAGGTGACCAGGGCGATACGCAACTTACCTAACGGAAAGGCACCTGGCCCCGACGGCTTCTCAAACACCTACTATAAATCTTTTGTTCACATACTAGCCCCACTTCTAACTAAACTGTTCAATACACTGGACGAGAACTGTACACTACCAACAGAAATGTTAAAGGCGCACATAGCGGTAATACCCAAACCTGTCAAGGACCCTACGAAACCCCGGTAGTTATAGACCCATATTCCTCCTCAACACAGACATTAAGATCCTGGGCAAGATTTTAGCAAACCGAATTAATAAATTCCTGCACACCTTAATTCATGCAGACCAGGTGGGCTTTGTTCCAGGGAGAGAGGCCAGGGACAACACCATTAGAGCATTCACCCTTGCATGCCTAGCTAAACAACAGGAAATCCCCTCGGTCTTGATCGCGACGGATGCAGAAAAAGCGTTCGATCGCATAAATTGGAACTTCCTAAGGAAAATTTTAATAGCACAAAGTTTTGGCCCCAAAATGATAACCCGAATCTTCAGCCTATATACATCCCCCACAGCGCAGGTCAGGGCAAATGGGATGCTATCTGAATCCTTTAATATACAAAATGGCACCAGACAGGGCTGCCCATTGTCGCCCATCTTATTTATCCTTTCCATGGAAGTCCTGGCCACCTTTGTACGACAAGACACAGATATTGACGGAATCCAAATTGGCCCACACAACTTCAAAATAGCTCTATATGCCGATGATGTGCTATTTACATTATCAAACCCCCTTTCCTCGATTCCAAAATTATTCACACAACTTGACACTTTTGGCAAATACTCCAACTTTTTGGTCAATAAACACAAATCAGAAATCCTAAATATTTCCCTCACACAGGAGGACCTAGGGGCGGTGACGGAAATCTGCCATTTGACATTACAACACAAATCACTCAAATATCTAGCTACCCAGCTATCCCCCAACATTTCCCAACTCTTCGACGAAAACTACCTGGCCCTCTCCCGACGAATTCAGCAAGACCTTCAGACCTGGTCGGCTAAACCCCTCACATGGTGGGGGCGCACACAAAGCATCAAAATTACGGTCTTGCCCAGGATCTTATACTTATTCCAAGCTCTCCCAATACCCGTTCCTAGGTGGTTCACCTCCCGTTTGCAAAAACACATTAACTCATTTATATGGGGTAGAACCAAACCCAGAGTCCATAGGGATACTATGTATAGATCTTATGCAAACGGAGGCCTGGGCTTACCGTGTATAGCTGACTACTTAGATGCGATTACGTTACAAAGATTAATTGAAAACAATATCAAAAACCAAATCAGTCCTTGATAGAGGTGCGCCTATGGTGATGAATATGGCAAACAATCCGATATGTGGCTGCTCTTCTATAGCGTGCATCGACGGTAAGGAAATCTGTAGTAGGAAAACAGGAAGGCGCCAATAGGGTGATAACGTATGAACCCTGACAGGTAAGTATAACGAGAGAAGAGGTACTCACAAGCAGGGCGGCACTTGTACGTGCCTGACCAAGCGGGCCGGGACCACAGCGTCGCCCGGAAGACTCACTACGGCAACAATACCAATCCTCGAGCCGGACCTAATTCCGTGTGGCCAATCAGGAACGCTGGATGATGACACACCTCCCTCTTCGTATGCCGATACTGGACACAGGCATAGAGGGTAGGAGACAGGAACCAACTGTGTAATGCTCTCCCGAATACCGAGAGTTTGGATCACACAAACCAACACGCTGGAAAGAGGAAGGAGCAAACTCCAGCAAAATTACTTTAAACCAGTTTATTAAAAAGTTTAAAAGTTTAAAAACAATGCATAAAAGCAACGCGTTTCTCGGCTACACAGAGCCGTTTCATCAGGCTGTTATACATATTCTAAAATGCCTACTGCTTTAAACACTTCCTCTAACCAATCAAAACACTAGAAATTTTAACGCCCCCTCTCCACATCAGCGTGCGTGTCCATCACAGCTGATATGGGGAGTGCAAGAAAACAATGCGTGCCATTTATAATTAACAATTTGGGATCACCTTATATTTGGTGTCTAGTCTAATTTAACATAATGTTGTTGGTCACATCACAACTAGAATCAAATACCATTATTGCAATTGTTTTCTGTTTGTTTGATGTGAAAAGACATAACATATATTAACAAATGAACATTCATTTCAAAATCACATACACCATAAATATAGCACATTGGCCGCTAATCGGAACTGAACTTACATGATATTCTCGGTTGGTCAAATATCAAATAAATAAATAATTATTGTTCTTCCTTAAAGACTCACAGATAAGACATATATACAATTCTGCATTTGGGGCGAACCTGGTGTACTATGGCAGATATATAGACGATCTGGTTGTGGTGTGGAAAGGTGATAGATTGCTAGCAGAAGATTTTGTGAGACATTTGAATAGTAACAACAAGGGCTTGCAATTTACCAGCACAATAGATTCCAATACTGTGGTATTTTTGGACTTAGAGTTAAGTTTCACTGAGGGGAGGATTTCGACTAGAACTCACTTTAAGCAGGTTGATTGCAACAGTTATTTGGACTTTAGAAGCAATCATCACCTCCCTTGGAAAAGAAATGTACCATATGGGCAGTTTAAGCGAGTTCGCCGTAATTGCAGTAGTATAACAGATTATGAGATACAGAGTAAAATCCTTAAGGATAGATTTGAAGAGAAAAAATATCCAGAACATATTATCACCAGTGCCTTTAACAGGGCAAAGAATGATGATAGAAATAAATATTTTGAAAAAAGGGTGGTTGACACACAAACTCAGGTGGGCATGGGTAATAAGACCATGTTCATTACCGAATACAATTGTAATCACAGTATAATTAAAAGGAGTATTATGAAACACTGGAAAATTTTACTAAAAGACCCTATTTTAGGCCCACTATTGGAGAATAAACCCACCATTATTTACAAAAGAGCACCCAATTTGAAAAGGATTTTGGCACCTAGTAAAGTGGTTAAAAATAGGACCAACATGACTAATAGTAATACCAACAAGGCCAATGATGTTACCTGCAAAACACTAAGAAAGGGTAGCTTCAAATGTAACCATAAAAAATGTAAAATGTGTGAGTATATAACACATAATGTAGATACTTTTCAATCAAATACAACTTCTAAAATTTATAAAATGAGCTGTCGGATGACATGCGCGTCTAATTATGTGATTTATTTATTGTCCTGCATTTGTGGATTTCAATATATAGGGCGCACCTGCAGACGCCTGAGCATTAGGTGGTCAGAACACTATAGAAACATCAAAAAGAACTACAAATTACACAGTGTATCACGACATTGTAACATCAAACATAGTGGAAACCTACATTGTTTACAAATAACTCCCATTGAACACATTCCCAGATCAGACTTTTATAACCGTTTTTATAGGCTCAGACAGAGAGAGACCTTTTGGATCTATAGGCTTCAGACCTTACATCCTTTGGGTCTCAATGCCAATATTGACCTTGCAGCTTTTCTTAGCTGACTATCCGCATAATCTGTTTGGGGTATGTGACTGTCGATTAGTATGGCTTCTAGGGGAACTCTATCAACAGTATAGAGAATAGATAATGTGTCATCAGTATGGCTTAGATGTATATTCTTTTTATTATGATTAATTATTGTGTGTTATATGGGTGAAATGTATATATGTCTTATCTGTGAGTCTTTAAGGAAGAACAATAATTATTTATTTATTTGATATTTGACCAACCGAGAATATCATGTAAGTTCAGTTCCGATTAGCGGCCAATGTGCTATATTTATGGTGTATGTGATTTTGAAATGAATGTTCATTTGTTAATATATGTTATGTCTTTTCACATCAAACAAACAGAAAACAATTGCAATAATGGTATTTGATTCTAGTTGTGATGTGACCAACAACATTATGTTAAATTAGACTAGACACCAAATATAAGGTGATCCCAAATTGTTAATTATAAATGGCACGCATTGTTTTCTTGCACTCCCCATATCAGCTGTGATGGACACGCACGCTGATGTGGAGAGGGGGGCGTTAAAATTTCTAGTGTTTTGATTGGTTAGAGGAAGTGTTTAAAGCAGTAGGCATTTTAGAATATGTATAACAGCCTGATGAAACGGCTCTGTGTAGCCGAGAAACGCGTTGCTTTTATGCATTGTTTTTAAACTTTTAAACTTTTTAATAAACTGGTTTAAAGTAATTTTGCTGGAGTTTGCTCCTTCCTCTTTCCAGCGTGTTGGTTTGTGTGATCCAAACTCTCGGTATTCGGGAGAGCATTACACAGTTGGTTCCTGTCTCCTACCCTCTATGCCTGTGTCCAGTATCGGCATACGAAGAGGGAGGTGTGTCATCATCCAGCGTTCCTGATTGGCCACACGGAATTAGGTCCGGCTCGAGGATTGGTATTGTTGCCGTAGTGAGTCTTCCGGGCGACGCTGTGGTCCCGGCCCGCTTGGTCAGGCACGTACAAGTGCCGCCCTGCTTGTGAGTACCTCTTCTCTCGTTATACTTACCTGTCAGGGTTCATACGTTATCACCCTATTGGCGCCTTCCTGTTTTCCTACTAAAGATTAATTGATTAGCATAGATCTAAGGATTCCAAGGCCTGGGTGGCTATTGACTCCCATATTCTTAAAGTGCCTGATGTGGACGCCCTCTGCTGGGTCCCCAAAGATCTTAGGACACCCCAATGCACCGCCATGGCAACCTTCCGTGGGGTATACTACAACGAAGGAAACACATATCAGGTACCCGATCCCCACTTTTCCCAGTCCCCGTCAATGCTGAGTTGACGGGGGGTCTAGATAGGGGTCAACAAAGGACGGGGGAATGGGGTTACACCACTCCTCTTAAAGATTTCATTAAGCAAGGAAAACTTAAGCAACGTGACGCCCTGGCGACAGTAGCAGGGGGTAGCTACACAAATTGGCTTAAATATTCCCAACTAGACCACTTCATAGCTACATCCCCCCATAAACAAGACTTCCTTAGAGACCTTACACCGTTCGAAAAGCACTGCACCTCTGACAGCCCCGCAAGACACTCTCTTTCATTAGCTAGGAAAATTATACAAGCAGACCACTCACACCAACTCCCCTCATACACACAAAAGTGGCAACTAGACCTGGAATCAGATATCCCAGTCGAAGACTGGCAAAAAAATTTCATACATAACAAAAGGGCCTCAACCTCCCCTCAATCATTAGAACTCAACTTTAAGGTATTGATGAGGTGGTACCTCACTCCCTCAAGGTTACACTTAATTTACCCCAACGCATCAGACCGATGCTGGAGAGGATGCACAGAAAAAGGTAGCTACCTGCACATGTGGTGGGCCTGTGTCAAACTACTCCCTTTGTGGCGCGGGATAGAGAGACACTTCCAAACCCTACTGTCACAGGACTTTACACTATCACCCCGCACAGCCTTACTTAACGACATCCCGAATCTACACTGCAAACTCAGACAGACCCTTCTCCAGATAGGTCTCACGGGAGCCAAGGCCCTGATAGCCCTTCATTGGAAATCCTTACATACCCCAACCATCACAGACTGGTCAGATAAAATAACAGACCTGTTGACTCTGGAGGAATTCGGCTACGCTAAACGAAACAAATTGAACTTCCTAGCAGAAGTACGCTTCTTATGGGACACCTACCCTTTGCAATGTCAGGGAGACTAGGACAGACTTGACATCTATGCCCCGACTCCCCACACCCTCCCTTTCGCTTTCTCACACTAAGACCTAGACTCTGTCTGCCCCAAGACCCTACATAAAACTAACCAATTCCCAACGTACAGACATTTCATACTCCATAACGCAGGACCCCCCACGTTCAAAACTCACTATACCACGGTGGAGTGCCCGAAGAGCTGACCCTCATCCCCTTCCCTCATACCTTTCTATTTTTCTTATCTTTCCCCTCTTTACTTGCCCGTCTCCTGGGCTGTTATCCTGTGCAACTACAGGAACCAGAATCAGCCACTTACCTCCCCCGCGAGGGAGGGTTCATTATTTCACTATCTTGCTATGCCTTACTGGCGCCTGTAACTGTTTCAGCGTTAATAGTGTGAATTATTGATTGATTGTCAGTTGTTCAAACTTGAATAAAATCTTCAACAAAAAAAAAGCAAAAAAAGTGGGAATTATTAACGAGTCTGAATTTAATTTTTTAAATATATTATATCCTAAAACCCCAACCTTTTATTTCCTCCCAAAAATCCATAAGGATTTAAGAAACCCACCTGGCCGTCCTATTATTTCTGGGATAGGGTCCCTAACTTCGGGCCTATCCCAATACATAGATTTTTTCTTACAGAAATATGTTCTCAAACTACCGGCTTACCTTAGGGATTCTACCCATTTTTTAAATAAAATTAAGGACTTAAACTGGAAAGACAATTACATATTAGTTACATGTGATGTGAACTCGCTCTACACTAACATCTCACATGAGAAAGGTTTAAGAGCGATTAAATCATTTTTAGATCAGGATTTAGAACTACCTGAGGCACAAAATGGATTTTTACTAGAATGCATCAGTTTGATATTACATAATAATAGTTTTTTGTTTAATAATGATATATATCTGCAAGTTAAGGGCACTGCAATGGGCACAAGGTTCGCCCCCAGTTACGTAAATTTATTCATGGGCCATTTTGAAAATATGTATATATTTAATGGTCCATGGGAGGCGAACCTTGTGCTCTATTGTAGATTTATAGATGACATCTTTATTATATGGAGGGGAGATGTGGAATTATTAGAGACTTTTTTGACAGATCTAAATACCAATATATTAGGTTTATCTTTTACATATGAATATAGCTGCCAAAAATTGAGTTTTCTAGATGTTGAATTAGAAATTGTTGGAAACACTATTTATACGAAGACCTATTTTAAAAGTATAGATGCTAATAATTACATCCATTCACATAGCTGTCATTTGGATCGTTGGAAACTGAACATTCCAAAAAGCCAGTATATGAGGATTAGAAAAAATTGCTCTACCCCAGAGAGCTATCAGGCCCAATCGAAAGTATTAACAGAGAGATTCATAGAAAAAGGCTATGATAATAAACATTTGACTAATACACAACAAGAAGTGGCTAAAATGGACAGGGAAGCTCTATTATTAAGTAAACGTAAGAAAAATACAGATAATATTTCTAACTATAATGAGATCTTTGTGCCCTTCATAACCGAATTTAGCTCACAACATCATGAAGTGAAAAAGATCTTAAGGAGACATTGGCACTTGATTAAACAGGACTATGTATTGGGTAATAAAGTGAAAAATCATCCCGATATTATCCTCAAGAAAGCTAGAAATTTAAAATGTATATTATCCAAAAGTGAATATAAAGAACCTAAATGCATTTCAACTGATAGAGATTTAAGAGGGGTAGAGCTTAACGGATTCTTCCCATGCAATACCTGCAAATCCTGTAAATATAGCCATAAAAGCAAGGAAATAATATCACAAAATACTGGTTTTAAATTTAAGATCAATCAATTGATCAGATGCTCTAGTATAAATACAATTTAATGCATCAAATTTTCTTGCGGGTTGCTCTATTTTGGTCAGACAGATAGAATTTTGAGGGATAGGATCCGAGAACATATTCTGAAGATTGAGCATGGATCCACAGAAACAAAATTGTACACTCATTTTAAAGATATACATGGTGGCAACCTTAAAGATTTTAAATACTGGGGCATTAAACAAATTATTTTGGGAATTAGAGGGGGTAATATTAATAATATTCTACTTAAGAAAGAAGCAGAATTTATATTTAATTTTAGGACCATCCACCCCCATGGCCTCAATTCAGAAATGGATTTGAATATAATATTTTAAGATTAGAACCCTTCACCACATTTTATTACGTTGCTAATAAAATTTTATTACGTTGCTAATAAAGTTGAGACCCTTAATTCTAATTTAGACTTCAAACATTTTCAAACACAATTTTTAATATCTTTATCACATATGATAATATAAAGAAAGATTTTTGGAGATAATAATTGTTTTTTAGATTTTTTTATATATTTTTTATATATATTTTATATATATATATATATATATATATATATTTATAAAATAATTTTTTTTTATATTTTTTATATTCTTGTATTTTATATTTCTCATTACATATTTGTAGGAAAGTCCATTTGTAGACAAAACTTTTTTAAACACTATATGATTTTTTAAGATTTTTTCTATGGATTTTTAATATATGGTTTTTAATATATGGTTCTTAATTTAACTTTGGGTAATTCATAAAATTTCATAAAATTATTCATAGTTTGCATAAACCATTATTATAATAATTTGGGTTCCCCCATATGGGAGAATTAATTAGTTTATAAACAAATACAATTGTTTCTTATCCATTTAAATCCATTTGTTAAATTAGTTATGCTTGCCATGAACAAATAAAACACACTTGCAAAAATAATTATGTGTATTAGAGCCCGTTTGCTGAGACAGCTGTATTTGTTCTGCAAAAGATAAATGAATAAAATATTCCTATAACACATCTTCCTTGATATATAATGGCTCATTTAGAGAGTACTTTTCATATATTAGGGTTTATT